>NW_026111787.1:1110000-1115000 GCF_024679095.1 Eriocheir sinensis | reverse complement strand
CCGACGTTTTCATCACCGCTAAATATACGATTCCCACAACACCCCAACGCTTAGAACACCGCCCAGTTTGTTTCCCAGTGTTTGCCCCAACCCTTCCTTCCTGGCTGCCCACGCCCCGCGCTCTGCCTTCCTTCAGAACGTTACATTATGGGCGAGGCTGAGGCTGGGACGTGAGGGGAATGGCGAGCAGGGGAGGGCGTGACGCAGCGCCGCTCGTTCCGCGTGGACATTGCTCGCCAAGGTTACGGAGGAAAGGGTGAGTGGGTAAGTAAGACCGACAAGGCGCAGTGTTATCTCTCGTCATTACAACCCGACCCCCCGGAGAGCTCTGCGTTGAGGACAAGAGTGGAACCACGAATGTCTTGTGTGTTAATATTTATGATAACCGAAATAAATGCAGAGTAGAGTAAATAAAACA
Source organism: Eriocheir sinensis (assembly GCF_024679095.1). NCBI lineage: Eukaryota > Metazoa > Arthropoda > Malacostraca > Decapoda > Varunidae > Eriocheir > Eriocheir sinensis. The sequence continues at coordinate 1,114,582 of NW_026111787.1, read as the reverse complement.
TACAATAACATTATCTTTGGTTATTACAGAGCCAAGGAAAGAAGTTAAATTCGTAAAGGACAAAAGCAGAACCGCGAATGTCTTGTGTGTTAATATTTATGATAACTGAAATAAATGCAGAGTAGAGTAAATAAAACATACAATAACATTATCTTTGGTTATTACAGAGCCACGGAAAGAAGTTAAATTCGAAAAGGACAAAAGCAGAACCGCGAATGTCTTGTGTGTTAATATTTATGATAACCGAAATAAATGCAGAGTAGAGTAAATAAAACATACAATAACATCATCTTTGGTTATTACTGAGCCACGGAAAGAAGTTAAATTCGAAAAGGACAAAAGCAGAACCGCGAATGTCTTGTGTGTTAATATTTATGATAACCGAAATAAATGCAGAGTAGAGTAAATAAAACATACAATAACATCATCTTTGGTTATTACAGAGCCACGGAAAGAAGTTAAATTCGAAAAGGACAAAAGCAGAACCGCGAATGTCTTGTGTGTTAATATTTATGATAACTGAAATAAATGAAGTAAAACGTAAAGAAAAGCATAGAACAAAATTATCTTTCATTACAGAACCCCGTCATTGCAGAGCCCTTGACAGAGGAGTGATGAAATATATGCGTTAAGGAGAAAAGTATGACCACCAACGTCTACTTATTTATCCATATATATGTAAGCATGTATGTATGATTTATTTAGACGTATGTATGATTTAAAGAAATGATTGGTAATGGAGAAAACAAACGTGGAGCAATATCATCCTCAGTGAAAACCTCCTGAAGAGTAAAATAATTGTATAAAGGAGAGAACGAATACGAGGAAAGGCTTATCATTTACATACACGATGGTCACAGAAAGAAATCAGGTGTGCAGGGCCTAAACAAACATTGAATACTCTCATCACATTGTATCTTTGACCCGGTAGCTGCGGGGGTCATGTTTCTCAGGTTAGGTTAGGTTAGGTTAGGTTAGGTTAGGTTAGGTTAAAGGCCCCTCTAAGTAAAATAATGAGAAAGAATCATCACTCACGCAAACCATTTCATAATATATATATCAACGCATGTGTGATCAGTTTATGCATCATCTATTTTGGGAGGTTTATATCATAGCAGAAATTTGGCCCATCGCTGGTACACGGTAAAGCCGCAAATTTGGCCCATCGCTGGTACACGGTAAAGCCGCAAATTTGGCCCGTCGCTGCTACCGGGTTAAGGATCCCTAGATAGAAGTTTAATGCACGAAGGACGAAATAAAGAATGTAAAACCAAATAAGCTTAAAACAATATCATCTTCGTCATTACAGAGTTAAATAAATGTATGAAGGGCAACAATATAACCATGAAAGGCTTATGATTTATGTGTACGATTACCATTGAGAGAGAAATCAGGGCGACTAAGTGAGTGTGTCTAGTTTCAGGAAAAGCCTTAAAAACAAACACCATTATTTTCTTTCCCCATCGAGGAAGTGAATCACCAGAATTACCTGAGAACAGACAGACGGACCCCTTTAACCACCATCACCACCTCCGGGAAGAATGGGTGGAAGGAAGGAAGGAAGGAAGGAAGGAAGGAAGAAAGGAGGGAGGGAGGGAGGGAAGGAAAGAAGGAATGATCAACGGTGAAAGGAAGGAAAGAAAGGAAGGACGGAAAAAAGGCAGGATCAACAGTGGAAGGAAGGAAGGAGGGAAGGAAGAGAGGAAAGAAAGAAGAAAGGAAAGGAGAAAGGAAGGAAAGAAACAAGGAAGGAAGGAAAGAAACAAGGAAGGAAGGAAAGAAACAAGGAAGGAAGGAAGGAAGGAAGGAAGGAAATAAACAAGGAAGGAAGGAAGGAAGGAAGGAAGGAAAGAAACAAGGAAGGAAGGAAGGAAGGAAAGAAGGATTTATAAGGACATGCAATCATAACGCAGCAACAAGTGGAATGAATGAATGAATGAATGAAAGAATGAATGAATGAATGAATGAAGGAAGGAAGGGAGGGAGGGGGCGGCGTGAGGCATGGGAGATAAAGAGCAAGGAGAGAGATAAGGTGGACGTCAGCACACCAGTATTTCCGAGTTACCGAAGATGCTTGATACGGTGTGTTGCATTGCGTTGTTGGGGATCTGGGTGAAGATAAGAGAAGGAGGAGGAGGAGGAGGAGGAGGAGGAGGAGGAGGTGAAGATAAGAGAAGGAGGAAGAGGAGTAGGAGGAGGAGGAGGAGGAGGAGGAGGAGGAGGAAGAAGAAGAAGAAGAAGAAGAAGAAGAAGAAGAAGAAGAAGAAGAAGAAGAAGAAGAAGAAGAAGATCTTGATCTTGATGTCACAGGTGGCTCGGGATTTCTCCCCAGCCAGGCCTTTGTATCGGCAGCAGAAGAAGAAGAAGAAGAAGAAGAAGAAGAAGAAGAAGAAGAAGAAGAAGAAGAAGAAGAAGAAGAAGAAGAAGAAGAAGAAGAAGAAGAACAACAACAACAACAACAACAACAACAACAACAACAACAACAACAACAACAACAACCACATAAAAACAAGAGAGAGAGAGAGAGAGCGAGTGAGAGAGAGGGAGAGACTATAACGTCCTCCTATAAATAAAAAGATAAAGCATGAACAGACTCTCTCTCTCTCTCTCTGTGTCTTGTTGTTCTTGTTATTGTTGTTGTTGTTGTTGTTGTTGTTGTTGTTGTTGTTGTTGTTGTTGTTGTTGTTTTAATTTAGAGTTCCAGATTAAACATAGGCAGCCTTGACGGTATATTTTACAACTTAATAGACTGAAAAATGGCAAATAACATCAATTTCTTACTGTCTTTCGGCTTCAGTATTTCCTTATCCTCCTACACACTCGTATTTCCTCCTGTTTACGCTTCAAATTCAACCCTGTCATGATGCGATTAGATTAAGTATTTTACAACTTCAGAGTGGAAAATGACAAATAACATCAATTTCTTACTGTCTTTCGGCTTCAGTATTTCCTTATCCTCCAACACACTCGTATTTCTTCCTGTTTACGCTTCTGATTCAGCCCTGTCATGATGCGATTAGATTAAGTATTTTACAACTTCAGAGTGGAAAATGACAAATAACATCGATTTCGTACTGTATTTCGGCTTCTGTATTTCCTTAACATCCTACACACTCGTATTTCTTCCTGTTTACGCTTCTGATTCAGCCCTGTCAATATACGATTAGATTAAGTATTTTACAACTTCAGAGTGGAAAATAGCAAATAACATCAATTTCTTACTGTCTTTCGGCTTCAGTATTTCCTTATCCTCCTACACACTCGTATTTCTTCCTGTTTACGCTTCTGATTCAGCCCTGTCAATATACGATTAGATTAAGTATTTTACAACTTCAGAGTGGAAAATAGCAAATAACATCGATTCTTCCTCTTTTTCTGCATCCAAATCTCCTTATTCTTCTACACACTCATATTATTTCTTCCTGTTTACGCTTCTGATTCAGCCCTGTCATGATACGATTAGATTAAGTATTTTACAACTTCAGAGTGGAAAACAGCAAATAACTTCGATTCTTCCTGTTTCTCCTCTTCTACATCTCAAGTATTTTACAACTTCATGTGGAAAATGGCAAATAACAACAATTCTTCCTCTTTTTCTGCATCTCATCTTGTATTTCTTCCTGTTTACGCTTCTGATTCAGCCCTGTCATGGTAAGATTAGATTAAGTATTTTACAGCTTCAGAGTGGAAAATGGGAAATCACATCAATTCTTCCTGTTTCTCCTCTTCTAAATCTCCTTATCCTCCAACACACTCGTATTTCTTCCTGTTTACGCTTCTGATTCAGCCCTGTCATGATGCGATTAGATTAAGTATTTTACAGCTTCAGAGTGGAAAATGGTTCAGTACATCAAGTCTTACTCTTTTTTTTTCTGTATCTAAATCTCCTTCTTCTTCTACACACTCAAATTATTTCTTCCTGCTTACGCTTATGATTCAGCCCTGTCATGATGCGATTAGATTAAGTATTTTACAGCTTCATGTGGAAAATGGTTCAATATATCGTCTTACTCCTCTTTTTTTTCTGTATCTATATCTTCTTTTCCACAAATTTATATACCCCCTTTCTTTTTACGTTACAGAAATCTAACAACACTAGACGAAGTATTTTAAAACTCTTTGGTGGAAAATGATTTATTACATCAATTCTTACTCTTTTTCTGTATATTTATCTTCTCCTCTTTCCATAACTTAAACTCATTTCTCTTTCTTGTAACGATTAAAATTTGACATTACTTGACTAAATATTTGATAACTTAACAGTGGGAAATGACATATAACACCAATTCTTACTGTCTTCTATGATTGCAGACTCCTTATGATCTTATGTCCTTATTTTTATCACATTTTCCTCGCCCACATACTTATATTCCTTCTTGTTTCTTATACCGATTAAAATTTGACAACACTAGACTAAACATTTTGCAACTTTATAGTGAAAAATGGCTTATTCAATCAATTCTTACTCTTTTTCTCTATCTAAATCTTCTTCTCTTCCACAACTGATACTCAATTTGGTTTCCCATACCGATTAAAATTTGACAACACTAGACTAAACATTTTGCAACTTTATAGTGAAAAA
>NW_026111787.1:1082500-1102500 GCF_024679095.1 Eriocheir sinensis | reverse complement strand
TCACTGTAATGCTACAAACACAATGACGTCCTTATGGCGTCAGGTGACGATGCCTTTAGTCACGTTTTGTCAAATCGGACGACGTCACTTTAAACGTCATCTTGTAGACTCCTTAACGACATCAGCCGACGTCGCAGCGTCGCCGAACAACCTGAATGACCAGATGACCTAGGGGACAGCCTGGATACCCGGCAGCCAAATATGACCCATGGGGTGGCCTCTGCAAATTTGCCCACAAGGGTATCTATGGAGAATGCAAGCATCGCGCGAGTATGGGATAAGCTGCAAAATACTTTGGAAATACTTCTTCATCATAAAACCAAATCACTTTATTCTGCAGTCAATGCAGAATTATACTTTACGAAATCTCAGCGGCCTGGTCTGGAGCTTTGCAGCAACTGAACACGCTTGACGCTGCTTCAGTTAACCGCAATATACAGGCTCAGGCAACAGAGTTCTTCTCAAGCAATTTATTACACGTTCAATCAGAGAAATAAAGCAGATTCGTTGCAATGAATGATATACCGCGTGTATGAAACCAGCAAATTGGAGGATAAGCATATCTGAAGTATTCTTTGAAAAATACTGACTTCATCGTCCTCCTCCAAGAACACCAAATCCTGCCGATGACTAAAACCCTGGACATTCAAACGTGATCACCACAGACTGGTGATATGATACAAAGTATGAAATACGTATTAATTGATGTAGATGATGTGCCATGTTTGCTGCGGGGTTAGGTAGCAGATTGCGGGCATGATAAAGAAAACACGTAACTGGGAGCGAACAGACATCCTTCAATGACTGGAATTTCCTCTTCCACAAAGTGATGTACAATACGTATTCAATAGCTTTAAAATTATCTTGACAAATGTGGAAGCCACCAAAAAATATGACAATGGTCTATAAAATAAATTAGGTTCGGCAATTGACTTTAAAAATCTTTTTTGAGCGGATAGCCCATAAACTTGTTCAAGTCTGCACCGCATTATTATCATTATTACAGTCAAATTCATACTGCAAACACAAAAGTATCCTTCACTCAACACCTTCAAACTGCAAAGTTCACCTTGTACCAGTCATTAGCAGCACATGAATACATAGAACCTTTTGCATTATCCTGATGTATTCCCTACTCCAAATGCATTAACTGGACAAACTATTTAAAACACCTTTCATCTAAGCTTGAAATATAACCACACCACAGCATCATTGACCAGCTGGTTGTTGCCTGTAGTTCATGTTGGAACATACAGAGTGGTGTGGGTAACCTGCTAAGTTACACACACACCCACCCACCACCACTACCCTCCCTCCTCCTCCTCCTCCTCCTCATCTCTCTCCTCTCTCTCTCTCTCTCTCTCTCTCTCTCTCTCTCTCTCTCTCTCTCTCTCTCTCTCTCTCCTCTCATCTCTCTCTCTCTCTCTCTCTCTCTCTCTCTCTCTCTCTCTCCTCTCTCTCTCTCTCTCTCTCTCTCTCTCTCTCTCTCTCTCTCTCTCTCTCTCTCTCTCTCTCTCTCTCCTCCTTGTATACTTGTCCCCAGGTCACCCACCCCAGTACACATCTTCTTCAAAGAGATCAGTCAAAATAAATCACTCATTGCTACATCAATTAACACAAACCAGGTATGCCAATATTCTGCCTCACGCCCCAAGTACCCAGGTTAAAGCCATTTAATGAACTTGAAAATATATTTCTTTGGTTTTCTTAGAAAACTGGCCTAAACGGAATGTGACTTTATCTCCTCTCCCTGATATTTCTGTAGTGCTGTGAGTGGCAAAAACTAGTGTGAGTGGTTCTATGTACTACTCTCCTGTGTGGAAGGAGTTAATGGAAGTGTGTTAAAAAGCATGGTTTCTTCAGTTCAGGCAGGTGCAGCAAGGGCACTCAGAATGCCACAGCTGTTGGCGGCTTGGCCAGCCTCCTGAGGACAGGCTCGTCTGATGCGTCGATATAGTGCCTTATCTTCACGCTTAAAATTAACAAAATTGCACCTAAATTAAACTTAAAATGACTTTTGCAGTCCTACTTTATTTGATTTATTTATTTATGGCGTGTACGCACATAATAGGAATAATGGGTGAGGGGTGTTTATCTTTCTACAGTATGTTGTGGCTGCTATATTTAGGAGCATTTGTTTGCAGTGTGGGCTACTCTCTTCCTCTTCCTCTTCCTGTAGGCTAAACCATTTAAAAATAAAATTGGAAATATTGAGTTAAATAAGTGGCAAGAGTGTCAAGTAAAGGCGGAAAGATTTGTAATTCGTCTTTTCCTCCTCTGTCTCTTATCCCCTCCCACCTCCACTGGGCTCTTGCAGATGAATATTAACCCGGTATGTTGCTTAATAAGCTACATGCTGTCTATCCTGACGTTGGTTCATGTAGTTGTCCATGCAACGTCACTCTGCACTTAAATCCATCTCATTGACGTTGGTTCATGGTTAACCGTTAACAAACATCACTCTAAACGTCGTCTTGACGATGGTTCCTTGGTCATTCTTGGAATATGACCAGAGGTGACCAGGAGTGACGTCATTTTAAGGTCGTATCATTTGCTGGGCAATGATACAATGTAATTACCAAGTAATCATGATTATGATCTGTAAAATGAGATAGATAATTATAATTACTTGAAGCTGTAATCAGTTTAATTACCTCATGTTTGAATTGAGCTCTCCCTTTATCTCAATGTAGCTAGACTCTGTTCTTCTTTCCGCTTATCCTCGTTTGATCTAAAATGGTTTCGTCCAGTTTTGCATTAATATTGACAAATTCTTGCTTTCTTGAATACTCTTCATGGAATGACCTTCCAACTTTGTATGTCTTGCTATTCCAGAGTTCACCATGAATATGAGTATAATTCACTACATTGAAATAGAATTTCCTTCAAACAGGAAGAGTTAACGTCTCAATGATTATCTAACTACCAAGAGAAATGTGTAGTGATCCAGTCGAAAGACACCAGTGAGTGTGAAAGTCTCCTCCTCGCATCATCTTGACTATTGAAAATAAAAGCCTGGATGTATGTCACTGGGATGGATGACACAATTCCGCCAATAGAGCGGGTGATGATGTATGTGATGCATCAATGTCTTAGCCTTTAGGACATATTACATATTTGACTTGGGGTATCCAAGTTTGTTCACAGATTTTTGATTCATACAACTTAGTATGTGTTAAATAGACCATACACTTTGGAAGTGTCTTGAGTTATAATCGTTCTTGCTTTAATTATGAAGGTTGTTGAAACCTTAGGAAGTTCATAATGTTAAGTTGCCTCAACCTCAACCTCCCCTATCCTTCAGATGAAAGAATGGGCAATTTATTGGTCCTGGTGTTTCTACATAATACGCTAGGTGAAATTCTTTATATAAAACAGGCTCCAAAGTATTCTACAACAGATAGAAATTATAACTTTCAAAAACAATAAAAGCATAATTTGTTTTAAAGTATTAAAATTATTTTTGGATAAAATGGTTTAAAAACCTTTTCTACTAGCAGGACAAAGATTTTCTGGCAACGTCTGTTTTTCAATCAGTAGTACCAAAGCCTTCGTCCCCTGATCTTAAAAAGTTATAACTTAGTTAAATATGGAAGATGAGTTTGATCCTGCATTATTTTTTCCTACTTGTTTTATTGCCCTTTACTCTTGATGCTGGAGCAACCTGTGAATGATACCCCTAACCTTTTGCTTTTATTTCAATACATTCAGTTATTTTGTCTGCTAAGTTGTATTTTGGCCTTAAGTAGAGATAAGAAAAATCAAAATCCAGCTCAAGGTAAAATCCTATAAATCAAGTTGATTATTTTTCTTGTTTACCCTGAACAGAACGTTATTAAGAATTCCCTAATGAAGTAGTCTCCTCTCTCTCTCTCTCTCTCTCTCTCTCTCTCTCTCTCCTCTCTCTCTCTTCTCTCTCTCTCTCTCTCTCTCTCTCTCTCTCTCTCTCTCTCTCTCTCTCTCCTCTCTCTCTCTCTCTCTCTCTCTCTCTCTCTCTCCTCTCTCCTCTCTCTCTCTCTCTCTCTCTCTCTCTCTCTCTCTCTCTCTCTCTCTCTCTCTCTCTCTCTCTCTCTCTCTTCTTCCAAATTTCCTATAATGTTGTTTAGCACTAATGTGATGAGTAAGTATCCACATTAGGTTATCTTGGCTTTGCTTATTTTGTCAATCAACTAAAGCAATTTTCAGTAATTAATCAATGACTACAATTACATCATTTAATACAATTTTACTTATTAATGAGTAAAATCTTACGACGGTGATGTATTACCGTAATCAAGCAATTTGTTGAAACAATGCTGTTATTGTCTGAAACAAATGTTCAAGATAAACTTCTAATATTTTTATAAACAGTGCTGCCTAAACTTGCACCTAAAGTGTTTTAGAAATTCTCAGCTTTCTATAAACAACTTTTTGTTTTTGAATAAACGGTAATGAAAGCTTACCATGTGTTTGCCAATGGGTTACCTATGTTTGTAAACCATCCTGTTTTAAGTAAAACATAGTTTGTTTTATATAAATACGCTGTTGTCATTTTAGAAAGTATAACAGCAGAAGCTTCGCATTTCCAAAAACAGCCCTTTTTTACGGTGTACGTACATCTTCCTTCCTCTCTGCCTGCTAAATCACTCATCCTATCTCCCTTTTCCTCGCGCCTCTTCTCCCCTTTCTCTTTACGGTCCGCGTTTTCCTCCGATAGGGTAGCAGAGGTCTTCAGATATTTACGATAATCCACTACCATTTTGTTGAATTAGATTTTCAATTGTGTTGTTTTCTTTGATGAATATTCGATTTGCTTTTTTTTGGGGGGGTGTATTTAGGAAAAGCTGTTTTCCTATGTTTATTGTCCTATGAACTCTATAATAACTTGTTTTTTATTACGTTCAATAACTTTTCTTTTGCTAATAACTTTATTTGTAACAACACTTCTATTCTGTCTCTAACACTCGTCTGATTGATACCTTTTTTCTCGTATCTTGCAATGCTTACTAAACTGTTTTCATTATATTCATTTTTCCTTTCCTTAGTTGTTTTCTTTTCTTAATTACAGTCTCTAGTGGATTTTGTTTTATCTTTGTATCCTGTATTTCGACTTTCAACAATATTCTTGATTTTCTGTTGTTTATCAGTAGTTGCAAGGTTGATTTCTTTTTGTTTTTCTATTTTGCTTTTTTGTGGTAATAGGGGAGGATCTTGCAACAGGTGTCCGAGTAGTCAATTAGATTTTTTTTTTTGTCTGTTCAAACATTGTCCGCATTTTTTCCTTCTAGGCAATTTCTCATTCGTTTCTTTTTGTTTTAGGGGTAGTGCGCTCCTGTTTCATGCACTGTTTTGTCTGAACCCTGTTTTTTGCCATACTGTTGCTGTGACTTTGTTTTTGTTTCTTTCTCTCTTCATTTTTTTATGTTGGGGAAGGAAAGGCGAAAAGGTTGCATGTTTCATCTTTGTACACTTTCAATTCTTTTCTCTCCTCTTATTGTAGTGATTTCTATTTCGTTGTAATTATATTATTTGAGAAAGGGCCAGAACTCGGCAGACAGGCGGACGAACGGGCAAATGCAGATTAAGATGAACGAACAGACAGACAGACAATATAGACCGAGTTTTTAGCGAAGCAGAAAATGAAGGCAAATTTAGAAGGTGCATGAAAACGGATAAAAAAAAAAAGAAATGCAAGTGATACACAGAAGAAAATAGGTCTGGCTTTTCCTTCTCCTTTCTAACTTTCTTCCTTTCATCCTTCCTCCCCTTCACACTTCCATGTTCCTTCCTTCCTTCCAGTGTCAGAGAAATATATATAACTTTCCAGTCTAAAATCTCCTATGACAGAAAGCACTATCATGCTTCCTCAACATTCTCTCTCTCTCTCCTCTCTCTCTCTCTCTTTCTCTCTCTCTCTCTCTCTCTCTCTCTCTCTCTCTCTCTCTCTCTCTCTCTCTCTCTCTCTCTCTCTCTCTCTCTTGCATTATTCCACATCAACTTGTGGATATTTGGACTCAATAACCGCATTAGTAAATTTTACCCAGACGTACCTAAGTTAGTAACTCAGCTGTCACTGTGAAGACAAACCAAAACCTCCAGAGGATTCACACAAAATTGTTCAATCAGATCTGAATAGAATGCTGCCTTTAGCAATGAACAATTCTTGAGTCCTTCAAGTTGGAACAGGGAATAAGTTGATTACAAAATACTTCGGCATTAAGCTCAAAAGCGTTCAATGCATCCTCAGACTTGAGGTCAAAATCAACGTCGACATCAAATTCTCCAGCAATGGCATCGATGCAACAAATAAAAGCCGAACAGAATGTTTGCTTCATTAAGCTTTTTCTTTAAAATAAAGATCATGTGCTCACTCTACAACAGTTTAGTCAGGGCCCACTTGGAATATATGATCTGGTTTGGTCTCCCCCACCATGCAAAGAGATGTTGCTAAATTGGAAAATTGTTCAGCGTCGGGCAGCAAGTGGTCCTCGCTTGCTGTCGTCCTTGAAAACTCTACCTTAACTGTGTTCTCTCTTGAAAACGTCGCCTCCGAGAAGCAGTCGAATGTTTAAAATACTTAATGGTTTCCACGAATGTGAACAGATCAACATTGTTTATGATCAGTGACACTTTGCTTTTGAGGAACAATGACGTAAACTCAGATATGAATACGGTAAATTCAGACTGCACCGATTTTTCTTCACCAACATTGTAGTGCGAGAATGAATAGCTCCATCATCAGTGGTCTGATGTAACACAGTTGACCTCGTAAAAAATAAGCTCGACCAATCACTTTAGCTAACAATATCAACTAGAGTAGAAGTAACGTTTTGGTCTTCGATTAATATAAAATCACTTAGGTTTTAAGGACAGACCGCCAGTCTGGACCATGAGAATCTGTTGGTCTGATTTTCTATAATCTCTCTCTCTCTCTCTCTCTCTCTCTCTCTCTCTCTCTCTCTCTCTCTCTCTCTCTCTCTCTCTCTCTCTCTCTCTCTCTCTCTCTCTCTCTCTCTCTCTCTCTCTCTCTCTCTCTCTCTCTCTCTCTCTCTCGTCTGTTTCCATGTCTTTTTTTTCTTTCCTTAATCTCTTTAGTTACTTTCTCTTGTTCATTTTCTCCTCTTTCCTAACTTGTTTTTTTATTATTCTTCCCACTGTGTCTTTCTCCCCCCTCCCCCTTTTTTTCCCTTCTCACTCTTGTTTATTCGTTTCCATTTTGCAAGATTTTTCTTTCCTTGCAAACATTTTTATAGTCTCTTTTTACACTACATTCACGTCTGGTTTTTGTTTTTTTCTCTTTTCTACAACACTTCCACGTCCATTACTTCCTTTTCTCTTGTCTTCGCGTTCCGTGTGTCTTCTGTTTATATATAATTTGTTTGTTTTCTTCCTTTTTTTCTCTCTCTTTCTTCCTCCCATCCTGTCTCTTTCTTCCTCTTCCTGTCTCTCTTTCTTCCTCTTCTTGTCTCCATTTGTCATTGTCTCTCCTTTCTCCCTTTTCATCTTTATAAATCGTTCCGTCCTTTAGTCACTTCAACAGTTCGTAGTTTATCTTCCTGCAGCCTCTTTATCTCCTTGTTTCCTTCTCTCTTTTCTTTGCGTCTCGTTGTCTTCTTTCATTTTATTTCTCCTTCTTTAAATTTGCCTACTTCCTCTCTGCTTTTCTATTCCTCTCTTACATTTTCGTTGTTCTCCTTTTATATCTTTTTTATTTCCTTTATTGATTATTTTCCTTTATTTTAATGAGTTTGCTATTGTTTTTTTCTATTTCCTTTTTTATTCCTTTTTATTCTTTTTATTGTTTTGCTTTTTCTTATATTCTCCCTTTTTTCCTCCATATCTCCTTGCCGCCATATCTTTTCCATCCATCCTTTCCTGTTTCCTTCTCACATTTTCTTTCATCCTACTCCATTACTCACCATCCCTTCCATCTTTTCCTTCCATAATCCTTCCCTATATTTTGTTCTGTTTTCAGTTTCATTTTCAATCCTCTCCTACATCCTGCCTGCTACCTTTCCTCACCTCTATCTCCCCTTTCTTCTCCTCTATAATTCCTTCTAACTTTCCCTCTCCCTTCCTCCTCCTCCTCCTCTATTTTTTCTCCATATATGCCTTTCCTCCCGTCTTCCTCTCCCTCACACTCCATCCCCTTTCTCCCTCCCATCATCCACTCTTTCTATCTCCACCTCCCTTCCTCGCTCCTGCTCTCTCCTCCTCCCCATCTCAACACACTCTCCTCCATTCCCCCTTCCTTCCCCTCCCCATTACATTACTCACACTCCATCCTCTTCCTCCTCTTACTCCCTCAGTATCTTTTACTCTTTCTTCTTTCGCATCACTCCCTTGCTTCTCCTTTTGCTCTCTCTTCCTCCACATCCTCAACACTTCCTGCCTCACCCTTTCCACCTCTCCCCTTCATTCTGCCCTTCTCCCCCCTTCCTCTTCCTCCTTCTCCTCTCCCTCTCATCTCTTTCCGCATCTTTTACTCTTTCTACTTCCGCATCACTCTCTTCCTCCGCCTCCTTGCTCTCTCTTCCCTCCTTCTCCTTCCTCCCTCCCCCTTCCTTCACCCTCTTCCGCTCTCTCCTCCTCTCCCTTCCTCCCTTCCCCTTCCTCCCTCCCCCTTCCTCCTCCCTTAATCCCCACCACCATCTCCCTGCATGAATGGCTAGGCAAGAGGATGATATTTCGCATTCAGTGCAGGCCGCGGCCCGAGCCATACGCCAAGTGCTGGAAGTCGACGTTTGCGCCGCCATTACTGTTGCCTTTCTGCAGATCAAGGCTTTGGGAGGGAAAAAATATACATGTGTGATCTTTTGCATATGGAGTACCCCGCCCTCTCACTGACCGAAAGAAGAAGGATTGAAATGTGTATGTGCGTCCGTTTGTGTTATATCTTCCTCCATCTCTTCCACCATTCATTTCCTTAGACGAAAAAAATCATGTATGTGACTCTTTGTATGTGTAGCCCCCCCCCCCCTCCCCCCCCCTCCCCCTCTCACTGCCCGAAAGGAGGAGTCTTGGAAACTGCATGTGTGATCGATTAAGTCATCTTTCCCTCCATCTCTCCCAGCTTAATTTCCTCTTTTCTTCTACTCCGCTTTCTTTTTTTTTCTTTTCCCTTCCCTCATTTCTTCTTTCTTTGCTTTTATTATTATCATCGAGTACCTGCCCCTTCCTACACCCTGAGAGAAGGAGAATAGAAAGAAAACATAGATTAGTGAATGTCTGTGTGTGGAGTGACCGTCCCAGCCACCACCCGAAAAAGAGAAGGGAAAAAGTTGGAAAATAATAAGACAAGTGCAGTTTGTACAGTATAAGAGAATGACATGTGCCACCTTTACGTGACAGTCTTTGCCTCCCTTCAAACAGACTTCCGAAAACTGGGGAGTGTTGGAGAGCAAAGAAGACAAGGAGAAATAGAAGGGAAAAGCATGGAGCGTGAAACGTATTGGGAAAGAGAAGACGAGGGAATGAGAAAGAAATATGTATAAAAGGCAAAGGGCAAATAAGAGAGAGCACAAGACGAAGGGAGGGTGGAGGGGAGGGGAAGGGAAACTGACTCTGAATAAAGGGAGACGAGGAAGGGTTAGGGAAGGGGCAAGGGAAAGGAGGAAGGGAAGGGGCAGGGAAGAGGCTATTGTGGCGTCAGATAAAGGAGAGGGAGGATGGATGGGGCGATGGGGAGTGCATGAACATCAGGCGACTGTGATTTGTGGTGATGGGGAGACGGGAGGGGGAGGGGGAGGGGGAGGGGGTTGAAAAGAGTTGAATGGGAAGAGGTTGGGAAGTAGGGCAATGATGGGAGGTGATGAAGGTACAGTTAAGAGGGAAGGGAGAGAGAGAGAAAAGGGATCATGGAGGAGAGTAAGAGAGAGAGAGCTGTAGTAAGGAGGAAGGGAAAGGAAAGAGGGGACAGGAGAATAGGGAGGTGTGTGGTAGGGGGAAAGATTTTGTAAGGGAAGAGGGGGAGAGGGAAGGGGTAAAAGGGGAAAGTGTGGTAGGGGATGGAAAGGGAGGAACACAAAGCAACACAAAGAAAGAACAAACAACAGCAGACCTGCTGGTCCTTACGAGGCTGTTTGTGACAAGCTACACTAACTATCTAATCAAAGATGGAAGATGAGGGACAGCAAAGGCGAAGGCTCCTCCCCACCCCCCTCATCCCTCCAGCCAAAGCTGGCAGGAAAGGAAAAATAACCATGCAGCATGGAAAAACTGCACGGAAATATTGTAGGAAAGAGGAAAGAACTACCATTACTGCTACCACTAACCGGGCGATAAAAACGGACAAGGACACCAGTATTCGAAAGAACTTAACGTTATTACGACAATGAGTCTGGTTGGACTCAAAATACTTGTCTAATCTATTCTTGAAGGCCGTAACTGTTGTACTATCAACGACATCACAGGGTAGAAAGTTCCAAACATTAACAACTCGATTGAAGAAGTGTTTAGCTTCGTGCGACGAAAACCTTTTACCACCTATCTTCAAATTGTGATTTCTTCTTGTTCTATTTGATTGATCAATTGTAAAGGGGGCAGGCGATGTGGGTAGAGGGGGTGAGGGGGGGTTCAGCTCCCCCCAAACAGTGAAATACGGCTATGGCATTACAAGCGTGACGGTAGAAGCGACGATAGCGGTGAATGAGTGTGTGTGTGTGTGTGTGTGTGTGTGTGTGTGTGTGTGTGTGTGTGTGTGTGTGTGTGTGTGTGTGTGTGTGTGTGTGTGTGTGTGTGTGTGTGTGTGTGTGTGTGTGTGTGTGTGTGTTATTCGCCTTCACCCTGTTTGCCACACATAACCTTCCTTGCACATCAACACATTCATTGGCGGGTGAGGGAAGGAATATCTTGGATCTTTTTTCGTTGTCATTTCGTATTTGTTATCTAGTGATGCCTTAGAGCGTTTTTCTTGTTAATTTTTTTCGTTATTTTTTTGTGTTATTGATTGATGTTATTGTTTTTGTTTATTTACAGGAGTTCGTAGTCATTTGACCACCACTGAAAAAAAAAGTTCCCACTGATTTCACAAAAGTTCCCACGCTTTCTCAAAAGTTCCCACTGTAATAATCACATCCACGTAGTTGTTTTACTTTTTGGGTGACCTGGCAGACGATTCTCACTTAATAAACACGTAAAAGATGATGAAACTGTTACACATATAAACAGCAGCTGATGATAATGGGCAAGGTAGCGTAAGATGATGTATAGGGAATGGTGATAAAAATGATGACATAAGTAACATGAAGAAAAATAATAACTGAAAAAAGAGCAACATTTATAAGAAAAAGGACAATAATAAGGAAATGGAAAGCAAGAAAAGTAAGACAAAAGGATAAAAAGAAGAAAACATGATGCTAGTCATGGTGGCAATGATAATGACTGTGACATGTGTTCTGTGAGCGGGACGAAACTTAAGTACCCAAATGCTGAGTAGGTGGATGTCTAAGGTGCTTGGGAATGTCTGATGCTATCCCAAAAATCTAGTTAAACAACTATAAAGCATGCATCGTTAATAATCATTGTAAAATTTGGCCCGATAATTTGAATGTCAAGAAAAATATTTTGTCTTCAACAATAGGTCATAGAGACTTCTTAGCAGTCTCATTTTATTTGTATTACAGTTCTGCATCTTTTGGTGTATAGTACATTCGGTTTTATACGTATTATCGGTTTAAAATAGGAGATAAATATGAACAAAAATATGCCGATTTTGAGTATTTTGCAACTTAAGAAAAGTTAAAAAAAAATATGAAATGTGTGTGTGTGTGTGTGTGTGTGTGTGTGTGTGTGTGTGTGTGTGTGTGTGTGTGTGTGTGTGTGTGTGTGTGTGTGTGTGTAGTCTTTGTCTGTGTGTGTGTACCTGTGTGTGTGTGCCTGTGCCTGATGTATGTGTACGTGTGTGCGTGGGCAGGTGAGTGTGTGGCGAAGCCGGGGAATTGTGCCTTAACGTAGCGGCCCGTCAGGCATGGGAAGCCATCTGGCGGGGAGAGAGAGAGAGAGAGAAAGAGAGAGAGAGAGCGGAAATGCAAATCATGGAGGTCGCTGTTGAAGCCAAGACCTAATTTGGTGTGTGCGGGGCGGGCGGTGAGGACAGGGGCGAGGCCAGCAACTCCGGGCCTTCCGTGCGGGGTCAGGAGAGGTCAGAGCACCCTGCCGCGCCTCCCGTCCCCGTGTTGCCCGGCCCTGCCCAACACACCCCTCCCACCATAATGTTCTGCCTTCGTTTCGGCACAGACTGAGAGCTGGACTGAGCAATTGGATATTTTTGGACCCCGTCAGTGCCTAGCGTATTCCTTTTACTCTCTCCCCCTTTTTTTTTTGTCCGTTTTCGGTTCGGGTGTTTTTTTTCCGCTTGCTCACGTCCTTCCTTGGCAGAAAATGGGATTGGAGGGGACTGGGGTTCCCTTTTTTTATCGGCTAGTCGTAGTATTGCAACAGAAAAACGGCTGCGAGGGTATTAGGTCTTCCTCTATTAAGGATGTGTGTGTTTTGTGTGATTTGGAGGAGCAAGAGGAGGAGGAGGAGGAGGAAAGGATAAAAAGTTTATTTTTTTTTTTTTTTTACGTCGTTGCCTGTTGCGCCGGTAGGCATCTTCGTGGTGGGGCCTGATGGTCGGCCCAAGGTTTCTTCCAGGTGGGGCCTGATGGTCGGCCCAGCCCGTTCTGGCGCAGACGAGTGTTTATAGTGGCGCCATCTTGCATTGGCTCATGCTGCCCCCCGGAACTCGTTCTTGATTCGCTTGGACGGCTTCCTCTAGAGTCCGGGTTGATGGGTGGTCTTCAGGACAGCATGTGGGTAGTTTTAAGCCACTCGGCGGGGACTGAAAAATCCGAGTGGTAGCGTGGGGATTCTAACCCGCGTCGTCCATCACGCGGTGAATGTGGGCCCAGTACGCTACCAGTTCGGCCACCGCCTACCCATGCATGTGGGATGAGTGAGTGTTGATACGAATGGACTGTTTTGATCGTAATGTTGAATAGAATGTTATGTTTCATGTTGATGTTGATTCATGTATTATCGATGGGAAATTATGAACGGTGTTTTGTGTTACTTTTTGTTAAAAGAAACTAATTTGTTCATTTTTACATGTGTGTGGCGTTGGTGTGTTGAGGAAAGTGCGTTCTGAGTCTCAAGCAAACAATTATTAGGTATTTATGAAGAAAGGAATGTTGTTTTATGAAAAGAGAATATATCCAAGGAAAGAATGTCGTGTGTGTGTGTGTGTGTGTGTGTGTGTGTGTGTGTGTGTGTGTGTGTGTGTGTGTGTGTGTGTGTGTGTGTGTGTGTGTGTGTGTGTGTGTGTGTGTGTGTGTGTGTGTGTGTGTGTGCGCGCAACAGTTGAAAGTTTTACGGGGACAATTGGAAAGATAAAATGATAATGTGAACGAAGGTGAGCGAGAGAAAAAATAACAATAAAGAAATGAATGATGGGATTAATAAAAGAAGAAAAGTGCACGCCAAGATAAGAGAAAAAAGGCTATATTGGATCTTAGGTGGTGCTGATTTATGTAGAAAAATAATTAGAAGAAAATGCTAATTGTGTTATGCAGAATGGGAACTGAGTAGAATGTTTTGGTAACATTGATAAATTTTTCGTGCCGTGATGAAAAAGTCGTCGTTCAGCACAAGTAAAAGTATGGGGAATAAAACGTGAAGTGTATAATGCGGACTGAGAACTGAATCTACATTTTTCTGTAACGTTTCTGGCCGTGAAGTTCTCGTTCGTAGTGGACAGGACGCGGCGCACGAGGAAAAATATTAACACAAACTCTTTTTACCTTGATTACTAATGGACGAAGGTTGGCGGCGGCAGGTTAGCGAGTGGCTACCGGCGATTGTCCCGTCGCGGGATGTGCTGCTCGTTACTAATGGACGAAGGTTGGCGGCGGCGGGTTAGCGAGTGGCTACCGGCGATTGTCCCTTCGCGGGATGTGCTGCTCGTTATTCGCTCTTGTCCATCTTTCGTGCATTTAATATTTCATGTTCTCTGTTATTCATTGTTCTTGTGTGCATATTTCCTAACATTTCTGTTTACTCTACCTTTACCACTTTGTATTCATCATATTTTATATGTCCAATCCTCCTCAAACGTTATTTTTTCCCAGGACTTATTAATTGTCTTTTTGTTGTTGTTACTGGTATTTTACCTTCATATTATTTTTCTTATTTTCCTTCACCTCGTATATGTTTTCCTCAGCCTCTGCGTTATATTTTTTTTGTCTTTCTAGCTGACTAGCTCAACAGGGCAATTACTCAATTACCGCTAATACATTAGATGATGTATTAAGTTTACCACTAAGTCATATTTTCTAATACTGGATAAAATGCGTTTCTGAAAGGATTATTATTCCCTTTTATCCGGTGATATGTTAACACTGCCTTGCTCTCTAAGGGCTTTCTTTCCACTCACCTTTTCACCTTTGAATCAGTGCACCTCAGCCTTTTTGTAACTAGTCAAAACGCATCGGTAAAAAAACTTATTTGATCTTTTATTGTGAGTACTTTTTCCTAACTTTCGTCCAACATTCTTTGAACTCACCTTTTGATCACCTTTTACTCATTTTGCCTCCAGCTTATACTGATTACGCCTCCGTGGTCTAGTGGTCAGCGCGCCTGGCTACTACTCCGCTAGCCCAGGTTCAAATCCCGGCCCGGGCAGTCGGCGTGCAGCTCGCTCAGCTGCTCTTTATCCCTTTCGGGCTGGCCGATAAATAGGTACCTGGGGAAACCTGGGGAAGGTAAACTATGGTAGCCCGGATGTCACACTGGCCCTGTGTCCCAGGGTAATGGGCTCCCTCCCACCACAGGCTCAAGGGCCAATGTTACGGATATGAGCACCGAGGCACGCGCTGCTACAGCGTATGCCTCCAACTTTACCTTTATGCTGATTGAAATGCGCCTCCTTTCATCCGTTGCTTTTTAATATATTTATAACAGTATCCTGCCGTCCACACGCCTTGCATTAACTTATTATTCACCTTTTAATTATTTGGCTCCACCATTCCTTATCTTACTAATTAAAATGCTTTACTGAAAACTTTATTCGGTTTATTTTTTTAATGTATTTCTGACACTTTTTTTCCCATCCTTACTCTTTGTAGTCACCTCCAGGACACATTTTACAACTCAGCACGCAAATTTTCTTCACTAACTAGAACTAATCAATTTCCACTCCTTAGTAATTAAAATCCGTTACTGAAAACATCATTCGTTCATATTAGCTGAAAGTTTATTCCTTTCTGTTATTCCTTCCGTACCTTTTGCCTTCACTTCTTATACTACTCTTTTTACAATGCTGCTTCAACTTTTTTTACACTACTTGCCTTGCCATACTGGAAACGTTACTAGTGTCTCTATCCGGTGCTAATAAAGTTTTTTTTCTGCTTTTCATAAACTTCGCTTCCGTCTCATTACCTTCTTCTATTAAGTGCACTTGTCTCATCATCATCATCATCATTTCATCGACGCCTGCTCCTAGGAGTTCCCACCAGGGGATGGCCACGGCACAAGAGCTTCCAACTTTCTCTAGCCAGACACTCCCTCCTTTCCTCAAAGTTTCTCAAAGATCTTTCCCACCTCTCCCTAACGTACTCATGCACCCTATCCCTCCTTTCACTGGAGGTCGTCCTCCAGCATTCCCTCCCTCTATCTCACTCACATACACCCTTCTGGTTATCTTACTCTCCTCCATTCGCTCCATGTGGCCAAACTACTGTAAAGTCTGTCGCTTCACTTCTTCCACCACTCCACATTTCTTCCCTTCACCCCTGTGACACATTCCAAAACGCTTCTCCACACTTTCATTACTCATTCCATCCATTCTACTCACACCACAAGCACTCCTCAAATAACTCATTTCCACTGCCTGCACTCTAGACCTCTGACTTTCATTCCAGGCCCACTTATCACTTGCATACGTGAGGGTTGGTACTATTATTGTATTTCTCTTATCTCTCCCTCCATACCACCATGCTTACACATAACTGATCCAAGGTACTTAAACTCATTGACCTCCTCCATTTCTTCACCATTCAAAATTATTTTGCATTCTTTTTCATTCAATTACCACTCTATATGGGCATACAAAATCTACAACCTCACTTCTACTTCGCTCACAAATCATCACTTTACTTTTGTTGACATTTACTTTCAGCTTTCTCCTATTACATACACTATCAAAAACACTGACCAAATTTTGTAGGTCACTTTCATTTTCTGCATTGAACACCGTGTCATCAGCAAACAGTATCGAACTCAGTACCCACTTCCTTCCCTCATCGAACAGTCTTACTCCAGCTTTCCCAACTTTGCCCTTAATTTCTCTAGTAACATTATCCATATAAATATTGAATAACCATGGTGACATGACGCACCCTTGTCTTAAGCCCACTTTTATCTCAAAATGTTCACTTGTTTCTCCAGTAATTTTGACACATGCAGATGCATCCTTATAGAAAGACTTTATTGCACTAAGCAGTTTTCCTCCCACACCATAAATCTTTAAAACATCCCACAATGTAATCCAATCGACTCTGTCATAAGCTTTTTTCCAAATCCATGAAGGCAGCGTATAGTTTCTTTCCTTTTGCTATTATTTTTTCTACTACCATCCTGAAAGCAAATATCTGATCCACACATCCCCTTCCCTTCCTGAAGCCTCCTTGTTCTTCACTGATTTTCTCTTCTTCAAGTCTTTGCATCCTCTCTAATATGACTTTTCCATATACCTTTCCGGGTATACTCAGGAGACTTATACCTCTATAGCTCCCACATTCCCCTCTCCTGCCCTCCCCTTGTAAACTGGGACAATGATGGCTTTCGTCCAGTCTGCTGCCACCTTCCATGCTACTTCACATATCTTGACCATCCATTTAACGACTACATCTCCTCCACACTTCAACTTTTTTGCTGTGAGTCCATCAGTTCCTGCTGCCTCTCCATTTTTTAATATTTGTATTGCCTGATTTACTTCTTCATATGTTATGCTTCTTTCTTTATATACTCCTCCTCTACCTCTACTCAAAACTGCTGCTGTTACAGCTGCTGGACGTCCATCCTCAAAATTCATTAAGTTTTTGAAATATTCTCTCCATCTCTTTCACAGCTTCCCCGTCTTTCAACATCTTTCCATTCACATCCATAGCTGCATCTATTTTACTTGAGGAGATATTTTCTGCATTTCTTTCGTTTTTTACTTCTTTCCAATACGATTTCCTGTTTCCTTTATATTTTTCACTTAGTCTTTTTCCGAAGTCTTCGTCAACTCTCTTCTTACTTACTTGTATTGCTTGTTTTAATTTCATTTTGCATTCTCTATATTTCTTTTTCCTTTCCCTTTTTACTTGTTCAGACACATTTCTTTCTTGAATTTTCTTAAAAAGTTCCCTTTTCTCTTTTACAATCCTCCTTATCTCTTCTGTCCACCAGGAATTTCCTTTTCTTTTTCCATCTCTCACCACTTTCATCCCTAACACTTTTTTTGTTGCTGTTACCATTACTTCTTTAAATATTCCAAAAACTTTTTCAATATTTGTATTATCTTTTACACATTCCCATTTTTCACTTAAGGCCTTTGCACTTATCTCCAACACGCTAGTTAAAGCATCAATTTGATATTTTTCTTTTGCCGACTGCGATTATAATTTCTTTGTATTCATTTCACAATATTCTTTTCCCTTCTCATATTATCTCCAAATACATCCAGCTATATCATTTACAAGATCGACAAACAAACTTCTCTTCTGTTGATATTCTAATTTATTCTCATCTATACACATATTTATTTATTTGTTTACATTTCCCTTTTCTTCTCCCCTCTTTGCCTCCACCTCTCCTGTTCCTCCATCTCCCTCTCCTCCACCTTTCACTTTCCTCCATCTCCTCCACCTTTCCTGTTCCTCCCTCTCCATCTCCTTCATCTTTCATGTTCCTCCCTCTCCTTCTCTTCCACATTTCCTGTTTCTCTCATCTTTCCTCTATCTCTTTCCCTCTCCTCCATCTTTCCCGTTCCTCCTTCTCCTCCACCTTTAATCTCCACCGCCTCCACCGCGGTCCTGCCTTCCACTCTCTCCTCCCATCAAACCTCCCATTCATCTCCCTTTCACCTCCACTCTCGCCTTCCCTCTTCCTCTCCCTCTTTCTTCCCACTTACACGTTCAGTTTTTCCAGTTCCTTAATCCTCTTTCAGCACTTACAGTCATTCTCTCTCTTTTCCTCTTCCTCACTCTTCTTTTTATTATATGCAATGCTCTCTTGTTTCTCTTTGTTAACTATTTCGTCTTCCACATTATATCCATTTTTCCTTCCTCTTCCTCTTTATTTATTTTGCCACATTCAGTTGATATCCTTCCACTACCCTATCAGCACTCTTCTTCCTCCCTCTTCCTCCTTCCTCCCATTTCTCGTTCACTTCCTTCGTCATTCTCCTTTTCCTCTTTCGTTTTTTCATCCATTTCCCGGTACTCTTTTTCTCGTTTTTTCCTTCTTCCACATGCAAATTTGATCGCCAATTCTCATCCTCTCTGTCTTCCACCTTCTCCACTCTCTCCTTCTTCCTCATTATTCTACTTTCTTACTCATGCTCTCTCCTTTTTGTTTTCTTTTACAGGAGGAGAAATCAATGAACGCGCCTGATGGGATAAAGATGAAAAGGTCAGAGAGGAAAGGAGTTGGTGGATAGCTGTAATGGATTAATTACTGACGTGTATTCTGCAGGCAGTTTCATTAATGCCCAGAATAAATGAAACACAAAATATAGATCGACATTTACCGGATTATTGCACGCAAGGAAAATAATGTAATTGCAGTTGAAACACATGAATTGCATTTGCCTGGAAGATGACTTGGTTAAGCAGCGCGGGACCGCGTCGATCATGATTGAAACTGACTATGAAAGATACAAATAATGTAAGGTAGACATTTGCTGGCTTAATACATACAGGAAAATACTATGTGATTATAATAATGACAAAAATACCAGTAAAGAATAGTAATAATAAAATAATAGTAATAGTATGAACGACAATAACACAATAACCACAATAATAATAATAATAATAATAATAATAATAATAATAATAATAATAATAATAATAATAATAATAATAATAATCAATAATGATAATCAATAATAATAATTAATAATAATAATAATAATAATAATAATAATAATAATAATAATAATAATAATAATAATAATAATAATAATAATAATAATAATAATAATAAAAATAATAATAATTATAATCCGTTTTAATTTTTCCTGGGCGGTTGAACACTTTATGGCTCTCCTCCATTCTACTCTGTTTTCTGCCCTATGCTCATCCAATCCCATCAATGCCAAGTCTTCCTGGATACACTTCTCCACGTTTTACAAGGTCTATCAACTGGCCTCCTTCCTTCTACCTCTAATCTCTCCACAACTACCAGCACTGTATCCTCACCTGTTCTCTTTACATGTCCAAAACATCGGAGCCTTTCCCTTATGAGCACTGTTTCCAGGTCCTCTTCTCCACATCTGTTAGCTACCTCTGCACTGGACACCCTGTCTTGCCACCTGATCCCCGCTATATACCTCAGCCTTCTGCGATAACTTGCTCTCAATACCTCTGTCAATTTTCTAGTCAGAGCCCATGTCTCTGCTCTATACAACATCACTGATCTAATACACGCTTGGTACACCCCTGCTCTGCTCTTTAGAGGGATGCTACGTTTCACGAGCAGACTACCCGCCCCACTTTAACCACGCTGCCGCCACTCTTGCTCTCACTGTCCTCTCTACTCCCGCCTCACAGTCCAGAACATCTCCCAAATAACAAGAAATGTTCTACCTCATCAAGCCTTCCTCCATTCACCTCTAGTTCATCTCTTTCAGTTTCGTGTCCTTGCTGTCTCCTTAAGCAAACTGGGCATGTAAAATTCTGCACTCCTCTTACATGTCTGAGGCCTGAGCATCTAAGGTGGCACCACTGCCTGCAACATGTGCACATGACTGAATTTACACCTACTCCCTTCCCACA
>NW_026111787.1:900000-1070000 GCF_024679095.1 Eriocheir sinensis | reverse complement strand
GTTTAGTTTTACCAGGGGTGGGCCGCTTCCCTCTCTTCCTCAGCTATACTTCTACCCAGAAATGTACAAGTTAGAATCCTCCAGCTTCATAACTTGTACCTTCCTTTGCCCTCAATTTTTCTTCTTTCCTTGCGTCTTTTGATTTCTTTCCTCTTCTTTCTTCTTTTTGTTTTTGTCTTTTTAGGTACTGAGAAGTACTTCTTCTATCATGTTTTTCTGCCATTTCCATGCCGACTGCTCCAAGGTGTTCATGGAGGGTCCTTGTATATCCAAAGTTGAATTTTGTAATTGCCTTTCCAACAAGATAGTTCATTCTTACACTGTGGAAGAATCTGGTCTTCGGTGCCATTGTCCATATGAGTGCATTTAGGCTTTCATTAGCATTTTGCGTGAAGCCACTGCACCTTGACAGGAGTTCGTCTGTGATAAATCTTTTGTACACCTGCAACAGCTCCTCCTTTATGTCTTCTCTTATGGGGTGGCCAACTTTCTGCTGATGAATACCAGCAGGTATATCTTTATTCTCATGAATAAGTCTGTTATAAAAGCACCAAGTATCCTCGCCTTCAGGGCACATGTGATGAGCAGGATTGTTATCTGTGCTGGCGCAGTGTTCTAATGTTGCCAGTACTGCCTTCTCTCTCTCTCTGCCATACGAGGGTACCTCGCTTCCACCCTCCCTCCCATGTAGATAACGCGAGGGAGCATAGGCCTATACACACACACACACACACACACACACACTACTTCTTCTTTTGGTGCCTGCTCCTGGAGAGAGAGAGAGAGAGAGTGTTGAAACGAAAGTAAGATTTGATGAAATTGCAACATAGCCGCGGTAGCTCAGTCGGTATAATGCTCACTTTCGCCTGGGAAGCTCGTAGTTCGATTCCTTCCTGGTCAGTGTAGGCGGATATCTGGTAGTCATTTCAGAGCACAATACATCACTGAGCTATGTACAGCGGCTAATTTTCATAATATCACACAAGATATGAAGCTACATTAGTAATATTTTCCTTTCTATTCTTTCGTTGTGGATGACATACCACAAAAAACGACTCAAGCCTGTTCATTTGGTGGTAAACTATTTTTTGCTCTCTCTTTTTTCTATCTTTATATTTTACAGTCTGATTTACACCATGGACAAGAACACACACACACACACACACACACACACACACACACACACACACACACACACACACACACACTTCTTTCCTCTAAAATAAAGAACACAAGCTACTCATAAAAACGAGAAAAGGAATAAACAAAGTACTCCCAAGGGTGCCCTTTCTTGGTCAAACTCAGACCTAATTACCTTCCCCTAGTCCCACAGGGCAATCAGACGGGCGAGGGGCCTTTCACAACGCCGTATACAAAAAAGATATGCAAGGATACAAATGCAGGAATTTTTTCGGACAGTAAAAAAAAAAAAATAATAATGAATGGGTCCCTACCCCCCCACACACACACACAAATATCTTTTGAATCTTGCCATGGCTTATTAGTCGTTAGAATTGTATGAATAATGAGAGAGAGAGAGAGAGAGAGAGAGAGAGAGAGAGAGAGAGAGAGAGAGAGAGAGAGAGAGAGAGAGAGAGAGAGAGAGAGAGAGAGAGAGAGAGAGAGAGAGAGAGAGAGAGAGAGAGAGAGAGAGAGAGAGAGTTTCAGCTAAACACTTGGGAGAAAGGCGAGAAGGTTGAGGTTCCGAGGACTGTCACCAGATGTCAGGACCTCTCATGAGGAATATATTTATTTATCCTTATTTACGTCTCCCTCAAAACGGGCTCGTTTTCCTTAGACCACCTGTCGAACGCCTACGGAGAGTTACTGGCGCACTGTAATTTATACGTATTATTAAGTGATTAATAAAGTACTTTAGTAGAGGTAAATATTTTTGGAGGCTGCAGAAACTGATGACGAGTGCGTTGATATGTGTTATATAATGATTTGCGTTAGTGATATTTTTCAAAATTAACTCGCTTAGAGGGAGCATTCAGAATCAAGGCCCTCGCTGCTAAAGGGTTAAGGCAATTTACACGTGTGAACATTTCAAAAATTCCAATAAACTCCCCAAATTTCTGGGCCCTGAAAATTCCCGGAAACTTTCCATGGAAAGCTTCTATTTTACCGGAAATTTTTCCACCCTATGCAACCCTACCCACTAGTCTGTTTAAGTGGAAATTATGTACTTTTTATTGAGTTCTGTGTTTGTCTATTAAATCCAGGCAATGGTCAATATCAAATACATCTTTATATGCGTCACCTCGGGTCCGGGGTGTTTGTGTTGTATCGGTATTTATATGCCAACGCACAAGCACGTTTATCACATTAACTGAAGACAGACAGATAGACGCAGACAGATAGTTAAATAGATAGACAGTGAAATTGATAGTTAATTGATAAGTATTTAAAGGTAGATAGATAGATAGAAAGGTAGACAATCACGCAAATAGGGAGACACAGACAGACAGACAGACAGACAGACAAAGAGACAGACAGAGACTGACAGGCAGACAGATGGACAGACAGAAACAAGGGAACACGCTGCCCTTAAGGGTTTCGTCAATATGGAAGCAAACACAAAACAAACGAATGAAAACTTGCGGCAAATCAAAGAAAACGAAGCTGAAATCAAAGGCAACGAAAAAAAAAAAGATAAAGGACGCGGACAGGGAGAAAGACACTGGGTGATAGTGGCGTTTAGATTGAGGGAAGATGTAAGCGAACACACACACACACACACACACACACACACACACACACACACACACACACACACACACACACACCACACCACCACGACCACCTTTTTCGGCCATATTCAATTAACACGGTGTGATTGTAAGGCCTCGACTCTCTCAGATGTTCCCTGCAGGTGTTCCCTTCAGATGTTCCCTGCAGGTGTTCCCTTCAGATGTTCCCTGCAGGTGTTCCCTTCAGATGTTTCTCGCCGGTGTTCCTTCTGGCTTCCTCTTCAGATATCTCAACAGGTTCTCCTCTCAAGTGTTTTGTCAAGTTATTAATACTAAATGGCGTTACAGTCTACCTGGGGACACGTGACCCAGGTAAGATGGGGCCAGTTAACTAGATACATGGGCCAGGTGGGGGCAGGTGAGGTCATAGGACGACGAGGCGTTGGGAGGACATGTAAAGAGTAGACAGGTAATGATATATGAATGGGCAGGTGAGGAAAGGCCGGTTTAGGGTTTGTTAGGGCAGGCGTGTGGCACAGGAAAGGGAAGGTAGGTGTGGACAGGTAAGCGATACAGGTGATGACACAAATCGGCCAATTGAGATCACAGTAAGACCGACTATGAAGTGCATCAGCCAGGTGTGGTCAGGAAGTGAATGGCTCAGGTTAAGACAGGTAATACGAGAATCATTCTTACATTGGCCAGTTGGTTCCATGGAAATGCATGTATTGAGTTACAGAAGGACAGATTATGAGGCATGTCGTCAAGAGGAATAGGTGAGTTTCAGACAGGTTACAGAGTTTGAATGAAGGAACAGGCGCAGGAAGATGTATATTTAGGCAAAGCCGAAGGAAGAAGAGCTGTGTTTTAGTCAAGTAAGCCGATGGGAGGCTACGAGTGGCAAGGGACAAGCGAGGTGAGAATAGGACAGGTGTGTTAAAGCCATACAATGTAACAGGATTATGATTTACGTGGACAGGGTGAGGTCAGGTGAGGTCACGCATAGAACAGGTGACGAGCAATTGGTGTAATAGTTTTTTTTGTGTGACTGGTCGCCGGATTAAGTAAGCTTTTAGGTAAAGGGACAATATGAAGAGTAAAATTCTATAAATGTGCGTTAGTCGTGAAAGGTTTAAGACTAATTCAACAGTGTCTGGCGTGATGAATATACGACGTGGATAATTTTTTTTTTTTTTCGTGTTCAGGTTGTGAGTAACGCGAGGCGGCGGGCGGCATAAATGATTACATGTTCGTTAGTTGATAAATGTGTCGAGAATAATTCAGTGATGCTGGGAAATGTGACTGAAAACTTTGACAATATTAGTCTTTGCATATGATAGTGTTTAAGCTTCAGTTTGCCTCAGGTCACTGCGTAGTTGTAGAGTAAATAATTAATATGCGTTGATTGTTAATAATAAAAAGATTAACCCAGGGATTCTAAGTGTATACCGAACTGCGTGGAGTTTAATTAGATGTAGAGTTTATATATATTTTTTTTTTTTTCTTAATATATTTTTTTATTTTTTTTTTTTTTATATATATATATATATATATATATATATATATATATATATATATATATATATATATATATATATATATATATATATATATATATATATATATATATATATATATATATTTTTTTTTTTTTTTTATTTCTTGTATTTTATGCTTGGGTTGTGGGGGTTTTTTTTATGTTTTGATGTTTTTTTCTTAAGTCTTGTTATTTTCTGGTTATCTTTGTTTCTTTTTTAGGCCTCGACGTGTTTTCCGTACGTCTTGCTCTTCCTTCCCTTCTCACACTTCCTTCTCTCCCCGTACAAACATAACAGCAATAAAAGCTCATGTTCCATCACAAGGCAGTGTACCTCCAAGAAAATCAAAGACGAGAAGCAAAACGTGGCTCAGGTTTTCAAAGCCAGTGTCAGTGTTCCGGCGTGGGGAAACTTTCCGATCATGTCTTATGTATCGGCGGCTGGTGAATAATTCCCGTGGGCTCAGACGCGGCGAAGGAGGATGAAATAAGGCTACAGGTGCGGGCACACGCCATAGCTGCGCGTGGCCTCGGTGCTCAGCGGGTGAAGAGGCGCGGACACCGTCAGGACGCGGCTTTGGCGGCGAAGACTGTGGCCGAATATGCATTTTTAATAAAATAAGATTTTTTTCTTGAAGAAAAAGGTTTTTTTTGTGGGGGTAGGGGGGTAACAAGTGGGTTATGTTTGCTGTACAAGGGTGTTCCGGAGATTCTTTGCATGAACCTTTGACTTTCTTATTGATTGCATGTTGATCTTATCGTAGCGTAGATGAGTCAAAATGCTAATGAACATTTTCTGGGAAATATTTTTTTTTCTAATATTAAAGGCTGTTGTTTGGATTGTTAACATCAGCCACACTCACTCACTGGCTGCATGTTGGTATTCCTTTTTTTCTTCATTTTTTGAAGCGTAGATGATTATTAAGGTTTTACGTAAGTGTCTCTATAGACGGGGAGATTCTTTGTTTTTATTATATATATATATATATATATATATATATATATATATATATATATATATATATATATATATATATATATATATATATATATATATATATATATATATATATATATATATATATATATATATATTCCACTCTATAATTATTTTATATTTTTCTTTTCATATGGGATATCCTAGTCAATCGCATATATTTGTCCATCTGTTGTCCTCTCTTCTAAATGTGCCCAGACCACTCCCATTACTTGATCTTAATTACCTTTATTGTGTCATGTCCTTCTGTCACTTTTTTTTTTTTCCTTTTTCAGTTTTTCATATCCACCGTAGTCATTTCCAGCATCAGTCCCTGTTCCTCTTTGGGCATGTCTCACTTTGCTGTTACATGTGGCGGAGAGAATGATGCGCTGATCGTACACCTTCCGCCCCAGCCACCACGGTCAAGTGTCTCTCAAGCTCAGTATATTAACGTGTTCACCGAAGGCACTCTCCCACCGTCGTCGTTTTATATACAGTTCGAGAGAGGGATTTATTTGTTTCAGTTTTTCAAAATGTAGATATTCATTTACTGTTTCTAGAGCTTCTTTGATCTTCGCATTATTGAACATTACAACTTTGTTTTTAATCATGTGTAGCCTGACCTTCCCCGTTTAGTTACTTCATCACAGGCTGCAGCTTGTCATTAGTCCTGCAATAAAAAACAGCGATCTAGCAAGACTCAACATATATTATTAACCCTCTCAGTACCCACCCAACCACCCAGTAACCACACCAACGTCCACCAAACCTTACCCATCCATTCACTCACCCACATTACCCATCCCCCAATCCCACCAACCCCACCAGCTAGCCATCCACCACAACCTCCCTCACCCCTCCTCCGTCACCCACCCACACCACTCCACCCGTTATCAGTTCACTGCCTTGGTTAATCTTAGGCCTATGTTCTCCAACATTTCCGGGCTTACACACCCACGTTTTATAAGTCCTTCGTAGAGGCTGTTTTGGGTATTTTCATGGGTAGTTTGATGAGGCTAATGATGGTTTGACACGGATAAAAAGAATGCATTTTTCTAACTATATTACCTTACGCACTTCCTTTCCCATCACTCCCCAGCGCCTATGCTGTCCTCTTACACCTCAGTTCGCCCTCATCCTCACTCTATTTGGTTATCCCTCTCCCCCTAGCACACCCTCGGGTATATGTATTTTCCTCCTCCTCCTCCTCCTCCTCCACAGAAGGGAAGCATAAGATGGCGGAAATGCTGCGTGGAAGTTCACCATTTTAAGGAAACAGTGGAAAGAGGGGCCAATGGCGGCAGGGTTCCTTCTCTTCACTTCATCTTTCACGTCCATCTCAAAACTTACAAACACTGCCACAACCGCTTTCATGACTTAGTTCATCGATTTATTATTCCGGCTAATGTTTCCGTTGTCACGAGTTTTCAATCGAAACCTTGAGGCGGACGAGGATGTCTCTAACGCGGGGCCCGAGGAGGAGGAGGCTACCGGCTATAGCCCAGCAGAGGTGCAGGCCGGCGACACCTTCACGGAAGAGGCCTCCTCCACCTTGGCATGGTCCCCGAGACATCCCGAATTAAATACCCGCCAATTAGATATGCCAGTAAACAACACGCCCGTACACTGCACGCCCGAAAAACAACACACCTTGAACTAGTGTGTGCCATAGCGTGAGCCTGAACCAGTGCCTATGCCAGAGCCTGAGCCTGAACCAGCGCCCGTGCCAGAGCCTGAGCCTGAACAAGCGCCCGTGCCAGAGCCTGAGCCTGAACCAGCGCCCGTGCCAGAGCCTGAGCCTGAACCAGTGCCTATGCCAGAGCCTGAGCCTGAACGAGTGCCCGTTCCAGAGCCTGAGCCTGAACCAGTGCCCGTGCCAGAGCCTGAGCCTGAACCAGTGCCCGTGCCAGAGCCTGAGCCTGAACCAGTGCCTATGCCAGAGCCTGAGCCTGAACCAGTGCCCGTGCCAGAGCCTGAGCCTAAACCAGTGCCCGTGCCAGAGCCTGAGCCTGAACCAGCGCCTATGCCAGAGCCTGAGCCTGAACCAGTGCCCGTGCCAGAGCCTGAGCCTGAACCAGTGCCCGTGCCAGAGCCTGAGCCTGAACCAGTGCCCGTGCCAGAGCCTGAGCCTGAACCAGTGCCCGTGCCAGAGCCTGAGCCTGAACCAGTGCCCGTGCCAGAGCCTGAGCCTGAGCCTGAACCAGTGCCCGTGCCAGAGCCTGAGCCTGAACCAGTGCCCGTGCCAGAGCCTGAGCCTGAGCCTGAACCAGTGCCCGTGCCAGAACCTGAGCCTGAGCCTGAACCAGTGCCCGTGCCAGAGCCTGAGCCTGAACCAGTGCCCGTGCCAGAGCCTGAGCCTGAACCAGTGCCCGTGCCAGAGCCTGAGCCTGAATCAGTGCCGATGCCAGAGCCTGAGCCTGAACCAGTGCCCGTGCCAGAGCCTGAGCCTGAACCAGTGCCCGTGCCAGAGCCTGAGCCTGAACCAGTGCCCGTGCCAGAGCCTGAGCCTGAACCAGTGCCCGTGCCAGAGCCTGAGCCTGAACCAGTGCCTATGCCAGAGCGTGAGCCTGAACCAGTGCCCGTGCCAGAGCCTGAGCCTGAACCAGTGCCTATGCCAGAGCGTGAGCCTGAACCAGTGCCCGTGCCAGAGCCTGAGCCTGAACCAGTGCCCGTGCCTGAGCCTGAGCCTGAACCAGTGCCCGTGCCAGAGCCTGAGCCTGAACCAGTGCTCGTGCCAGAGCCTGAGCCTGAACCAGTGCTCGTGCCAGAGCCTGAGCCTGAACCAGTGCCCGTGCCAGAGCCTGAGCCTGAACCAGTGCCCGTGCCAGAGCCTGAGCCTGAACCAGTGCCCGTGCCTGAGCCTGAGCCTGAACCAGTGCCCGTGCCAGAGCCTGAGCCTGAACCAGTGCCCGTGCCAGAGCCTGAGCCTGAACCAGTGCCTATGCCAGAGCCTGAGCCTGAACCAGTGCCCGTGCCAGAGCCTGAGCCTGAACCAGTGCCCGTGCCAGAGCCTGAGCCTGAACCAGCGCCTATGCCCGAGCCTGAGCCTGAACCAGTGCCCGTGCCAGAGCCTGAGCCTGAACCAGCGCATATGCCAGAGCCTGAGCCTGAACCAGTGCCCGTGCCAGAGCCTGAGCCTGAACCAGTGCCTATGCCAGAGCCTGAGCCTGAACCAGTGCCCGCTCCTGAGTCTGAGCCCGTAATTAAAATGAAACACGTAAACGCCCGTAATTAAAACGAAACACATAAGCGCCCGTAATTAAAACAAAACACGTAAACGCTCGTAATTAAAACGAAACACGTAAACGCCCGTAATTAAAACGAAACACGTAAACGCCCGTAATTAAAACGAAACACGTAAACGCCCGTAATTAAAACGAAACACGTAAACGCCCGTAATTAAAACGAAACACGTAAATGCCCAAAACGTCCAAAAAACACAAGACTCCGCACAAAAAAAACATAAGACTCAGTCACCCGAAACAACTCTATACGAGGTGGGTGGGTGAGTGGGTTGTTGAGGGGGCAGGGGGTAGGAGAGAGGAGGGAGAGGGCAGGCTGATGGGTGGGTAGGGATAGGCAGAGTGGGAAAGGAGGGGAGAGATGTGATGGGATCGTACAGGGGGGTAGGTTCATGACTACCTTCCTAATAGTCTTCCTTAGCTCCCTCCTTCTCTAGCTCCCTTCCTACCAACCTTCCTACTTGCCATAAAACACACTGACTGGCACACACACAAACACAATTACAACGAGGTGAGTGAGTTGACAGGTGACTGGAGGAAGGGAGGAGGGAAATGAGGGAGTTTGATGGTTGGGTGGGTGGGTGAGGATAGGTAGGGAGTGGGAGAGGAGGTGAGGGGCTGTTGTGTGTTCGTACGGAGGGTGGGTCCATAACGACCTTTCTAGTAACCTCCTGCCTTCCCTCCTTCCCTCCCTCCCTTCCTGCC
Organism: Eriocheir sinensis; assembly: GCF_024679095.1. NCBI lineage: Eukaryota > Metazoa > Arthropoda > Malacostraca > Decapoda > Varunidae > Eriocheir > Eriocheir sinensis. The sequence goes on along the minus strand of NW_026111787.1, from coordinate 1,060,844 downwards.
TATCAACCTGCCTACCAACCACCCTCCCTCCCTCCCATACCCCCTGCCTCACCCACCATGCCTACTACCTACCAATCTACCAACCCACTTGCGAACCTGCAACACACCTCCCTTAAAAACACACTGACTGGCACACACAAACACAAAACATTACCTTTTTTATGGCAATTCTAGTGCATATTATATATATATATATATATATATATATATATATATATATATATATATATATATATATATATATATATATATATATATATATATATATATATATATATATATATATATATATATATATATATATATATATATATATATATATATATATATATATATATATATATATATATATATATATATATATATATATATATATATATATATATATATATGTGTGTGTAACAGTAAATATTGTACTTTACAGGTGACAGGTTTCACCCGGAAATTGAAGCAGGACAAATTCACTTCAATCTGAAACACAAACCAACAAAAAACAACAAAAAGGTAAATACTAAGGAAAACGGGCTTCCGACACGACCTAGCGAAGGGATACTGAAGTTCATTATTTACTTGCGGTTTGAACTCTTATGTCCATGTTTGGCGGCGCTACTTACTTATGCATAGAGGCGGCGGGAACAGGGTGCTCGGAGGCCCCTTTGTGGCGGAGGAAAAAGTGGAGGAGAGGGAGGAAAAGAACGACGGATGGAAGTCGAGGAAAGGGACGAAGGGAAAGACGGACGGAAGTGGAGTAAAGGACGAAGGGCAAGACGGACATTTTGTGGTGGAGGAAAAGTGGAGGTAATGGATGAAGGGAAGGACGGACGGAAGTGGATAAAAGGACGAAGGAAAGGACGGACGGATGGGGAAGAAAGGGGGGGGGAAGGAAAGGCGGACGTAAGTTGGTGGGCTTCTGAAGATGGAATGGTTTGGGTTCGTGTTTTAGGAAGCGAAACGTGAGTGTTATAGTAGGATATCAATGTATTATTATTATTTAATATCACCACGAATTAGGCATACAATTATCAATGGAAAAACCCCACGACAGATAGATCACGCCACCTTATAGGAATGTCGTCCGTCAGTGTTTACCGTCTCAGTTTTGTATACTTAGCACTCCGATGGTGCGTGGAGGTCACCTTGACATACGTGACCAATTGTAACAATTATTTTCCAACCTGTAACTCGCGACTCCTTCACGAGAGTCCGACTGACACACAACGACAGTCGCTCTCGCTCCGTCGCTTCTTGTACATAAAGGCTACGAATATAATTCGCCTTAAGGAAGCTGAAGTCTTAATCAACACCCTTTAAACGCCCCCCGACAAGCCCGTTACATTTGGAAAATAATTGTTACAATTGGTCACGTATGTCAATGTATTATTATTATTTAATATCACCACGAATTAGGCATACAATTATCAATGGAAAAACCCCACGACAGATAGATCACGCCACCTTATAGGAATGTCGTCCGTCAGTGTTTACCGTCTCAGTTTTGTATACTTAGCACTCCGATGGTGCGTGGAGGTCACCTTGACATACGTGACCAATTGTAACAATTATTTTCCAACCTGTAACTCGCGACTCCTTCACGAGAGTCCGACTGACACACAACGACAGTCGCTCTCGCTCCGTCGCTTCTTGTACATAAAGGCTACGAATATAATTCGCCTTAAGGAAGCTGAAGTCTTAATCAACACCCTTTAAACGCCCCCGACAAGCCCGTTACATTTGGTTGGCAGCGGTCACCCGCCTGGGCCTTCGCTACCTCGTTCTCCTCCAAGCCACGAGAACTCACCGCCAAACTCCGGGGACAGGCGTACAAGGGAAGAAGGAGTCAACGCACCTGCCGTCCGCGGCACCGCACCTGCCGTCCGCGGCAACGCACAAGGCGCCAGCTACAAGCATCTCACAAGTCGCCACCTACGTGCAACTCACAAGGCGCCAGCTACAAGCATCTCACAAGTCGCCACCTACGTGCAACTCACAAGGCGCCAGCTACAAGCATCTCCCAAGTCGCCACCTACGTGCAACTCACAAGGCGCCAGCTACAAGCATCTCCCAAGTCGCCACCTACGTGCAACTCACAAGGCGCCAGCTACAAGCATCTCCCAAGTCGCCACCTACGTGCAACTCACATGGCGCCAGCTACAAGCATCTCACAAGTCGCCACCTACGTGCAACTCACACGGCGCCAGCTACAAGCATCTCACAAGGTGCCACCTACGTGCAACTCACAAGGCGCCATCTACATCATCCACGGTCGCGGTGTTCACACGCCGGAAATCAATCACAGGACGATAAGAGCCGTCTTTCTTCGGAACCAGGAACAAGGGTGAATTCCACGGGGAATTCGATTCTTTGATGACACCTTGTTCTAACATTTCAGAGATAAGTTGTTGCACCACCTCCCTCTGACTGTGGGGGAGCTTGTACGCATTGATATATACAGGATTTGTATTGGGTTTGAATTTAATGTGGTGTTCAGCACACTGCGTAACTCCAAGCGGCTCGCCTGGTAGAGCAAGCGCCCCCCGATAATGTTCCAGAAGCTGGACTAAGGTTGGCTTAATTTCGGAATAGTGTGCAACTTTTAAGAATGCCTCTAAATTAGCTGTGTCTTGTTCGGGAGAAGCCTGACACGCCGAGGTTATGCCTGAGACTTGGGCTGAAGGGTATTCAGCTGGTTCCGGGGCGACATTTCTCCCACACACTAGACACTGGCATAATCGAACACCGTGTTTTAAGGATACAGGGGATCCAGACGTGTTTATTATCAATGCCTCTGCAAAACCTCCCTCCTTGACTGTTGCAAGAGTTACCTCCACCGTCACGCGGTGTACGTGAGGAACTCCGTCGATACACACATCACTGCCCGCCGGAGGGGCGTTAGGTAAACGGATTTTAACAAGTTTTGCAGCACGATCCGGAACTATATGAGGACCTTCTACGACTGCCGTTACTGTCCGCCACAAGTCTGCAATGGTTTCGTGTGGTTTGACCGTAAAGGGGACACTTGGGCGGTGGCAGCCCCTGAGTCTGTGGTGGGTTGGTCAATTTCCACCTCTGAGGGTGAGATTACAGTTGACAGAGGCGATGGATTGACCATCCCCTGTATGCGTCGGCCGTGATACACGATCGCGTTGCTTACAGGGTTTATGGCGATGTGCAGGTCTTTCATGGCGTTCAATCCTAAGATCCCATCTACAGGTAAAGCAAACCTGCTAGAGACATAAAAGAAATCTCGAAAGGGACATACTTTTTCATGTAAGCTGACTGTTAGTGGTACTCGCCCAAGGATTCCCAAAGTGGTGCCCGTCACGCCTACCACATTCAGGTCGTTCTCTTGGAGCGGCCAATATTCCCCACTCGCTTGTCGTGTCAGTGACCTGTAAGCGGAGTCGGATATGACATTGACTGTGGCATCTGTGTCAACCGCTAAGGTGAGTGAAGTATTGCCCACCTTGCAAGGGAGGGCAATTATGCTTGTCCGTCCCAAGGCGGCAATAGGAATGTCGTCCGTCAGTGTTTACCGTCTCAGTTTTGTATACTTAGCACTCCGATGGTGCGTGGAGGTCACCTTGACATACGTGACCAATTGTAACAATTATTTTCCAACCTGTAACTCGCGACTCCTTCACGAGAGTCCGACTGACACACAACGACAGTCGCTCTCGCTCCGTCGCTTCTTGTACATAAAGGCTACGAATATAATTCGCCTTAAGGAAGCTGAAGTCTTAATCAACACCCTTTAAACGCCCCCCGACAAGCCCGTTACATTTGGAGAACCTCGAACCAAAAAAGTGTTATAGTAGGATATCAATGTATTATTATTATTTAATATCACCACGAATTAGGCATACAATTATCAATGGAAAAACCCCACGACAGATAGATCACGCCACCTTATAGGAATGTCGTCCGCAAGATAGTTTTCCTTTTCTCAGACAAGTCGGGGACAGAAACCTGGCTGCTCCTATACTTAACATTGTACTGTGTTTCACTACTATATATATTTTTTTTTTAGGAGCTAGATCAACATTTCATTGTCTGTAACTATGCCAGTTGATAGTTTCTTATACATGTGTCCTTATATTTATCTTTTGAGAGGTTTCTTATGTTTCATGTCACACACGTTGTGGTTTCCCTCTCCCTATTTATATTATAATTCCACATCTGTTCTTCCATAGCCAGTGTTTTAATATAATTGTATCATAGGCTGTCTGCTTGACAAACTCCCTCTATGTATGTTCATGGTACCTAGACTGCTATTTCGATTTTTATATATCGCGAGGTCGCGATCACTGGTAGGTGACCGAGCAGTGTTATAGTAGGATATCAATGTATTATTATTATTTAATATCACCACGAATTAGGCATACAATTATCAATGGAAAAACCCCACGACAGATAGATCACGCCACCTTATAGGAATGTCGTCCGTCAGTGTTTACCGTCTCAGTTTTGTATACTTAGCACTCCGATGGTGCGTGGAGGTCACCTTGACATACGTGACCAATTGTAACAATTATTTTCCAACCTGTAACTCGCGACTCCTTCACGAGAGTCCGACTGACACACAACGACAGTCGCTCTCGCTCCGTCGCTTCTTGTACATAAAGGCTACGAATATAATTCGCCTTAAGGAAGCTGAAGTCTTAATCAACACCCTTTAAACGCCCCCCGACAAGCCCGTTACATTTGGATTGGGTTTGAAAAAAAAAGTGTTATAGTAGGATATCAATGTATTATTATTATTTAATATCACCACGAATTAGGCATACAATTATCAATGGAAAAACCCCACGACAGATAGATCACGCCACCTTATAGGAATGTCGTCCGTCAGTGTTTACCGTCTCAGTTTTGTATACTTAGCACTCCGATGGTGCGTGGAGGTCACCTTGACATACGTGACCAATTGTAACAATTATTTTCCAACCTGTAACTCGCGACTCCTTCACGAGAGTCCGACTGACACACAACGACAGTCGCTCTCGCTCCGTCGCTTCTTGTACATAAAGGCTACGAATATAATTCGCCTTAAGGAAGCTGAAGTCTTAATCAACACCCTTTAAACGCCCCCCGACAAGCCCGTTACATTTTTTTTTTTTTTTTTTTTTTTTTTTTTCCCCTTAAGGGACACTTGGATGTACGCCTCGGGGCTGTCACGAAGTCATGTCTTTTTATTCTGAGAAGAGGAGTGTGGTTTACTGTCCGCTGAGGACTTGTACTTCTGTTCCTCCTTGGCCTTTTGTATTGCAGAACAACTGTCTGAATCATGAAAACAATTTCCGTGGATATGGCAAAAGGCAGCCTTCCGCTGATGGTTTGGCCTAGGGTTCCTGTGTGATGAATGATGCCCGCCCCTGTAACCTCCTGACCTCCTATCTGAGCCCCGTCTTGAATGTGTTGATTCCCTACGTTTCGCGAAACAAGAATGTTCAGAATGTCCTGATTGCTTGCAAAAACTACAGGTGAGAGAGACCTTACTTTGAGCCTGTAATACTGCGGCTGGTGCGAGGGGATGCTGGTGAGGGTGTCCTTGAACCTTGAGTGGGTTGTAAGTATGCAGACGAACCCGGGGGTGAACGAATTCTGCGGCCTGTAATTGATAAATAATGAGTGCCTGAACATAAGATTACCTTAGTAAATTCACCGGTTGTGGTATCGTGTTCCAGTCCCTCTTCACTTGAAGGACGAGCCAACTGGTTAAAGGTGTAAATCATTTACAAAATAGGAGCATATGTTGATAGCTGTAAATATGAACCAATAAACGGAACGTGTATGAATGAATAGTTTGCGTTGAAACCCTAAAAAGGCAAGAAGGAATGGATAGCAAGGTGCCTGTTTAGACGTAATAGAAGTTAAGGTTATAATGGAATGCCCTAATGATATGGGTATATATAGAAAGAATAACAATATAAACAAAGTGGTATGTTAAGCGAGTATACCATTGAAGCTCACGTTTTCTCTCGAGCGGTGAAAAGAAAACGGAGGCAGGGCACACTGATGAAGATTAAATTTGATCAGGGAACTCACTCTATACTCAATAGACTCGCTAGCAAACAATAAGAAAGAATCAATATCGTATGCGAATGAACGTTACTCTCACAATTATGACTGAAGAACAGTGTTAGGAACACAGAAATAAAAAAAAATCGTGCCTCTGCACGGATAATAATGAAAATGAGCCGAGTCGGCAAATTTGGACAAGAATGGAATATCCACAAATACCAAGATTAATCAGCAGATGTAGTGGAGAGGGCGACGGCCTGTGATGCCCTGGGTGACGTGCAGTCGTTGTAGGCGCGTCAGGAAACCTCGGCCAAACCATCAGCGGAAGGCTGCCTTTTGCCATATCCACGGGAATTGTTTTCATGATTCAGACAGTTGTTCTGCAATACAAAAGGCCAAGGAGGAACAGAAGAGAGAAAGAACATGAATGAATATGTGTAGGTTTGTATGTGTGTGTGTCTTGGTTTGTGAAATATTTAAAACCCATTTACTTTTCAGATTTAATCGGGATGGATGACACTTTTAGACCTTCTGTAAATATAAGGGAGGGCAAGGAAAAGTGTGTGCGAGGGAGTTAACTGAAAAGGTACAGAAGGAAGGAAATATTTTTTTTGTAAGGAAAAACACAAAGGAGAGTGTGTGAAAGAGTGAAATAAGAGACACTGCATGGGATGGAAGAAACCTAGAAATCAAGAGCAAAGTGAGGATGGAGAAATGTGCGATGAAGATGCAAGAGAGGAGGCAGGAAGGAAAAGTTAGGGCGGTGAGAGAAAAAGAGAAGATTGAGAAGAGAGGCTGCGGGAGAGACATGAAAGAGGGTACATCATCAAATTTTGCATGGAAAAGAAAATCGCTGAGCAACACTCGTTAGTCAGTATTGATTTTCATAACCGAAAGTGTGTGAAAGAGTGAAATAAGAGACACTGCATGGGATGGAAGAAACCTAGAAATCAAGAGCAAAGTGAGGATGGAGAAATGTGCGATGAAGATGCAAGAGAGGAGGCAGGAAGGAAAAGTTAGGGCGGTGAGAGAAAAAGATAAGATTGAGAAGAGAGGCTGCGGGAGAGACATGAAAGAGGGTACATCATCAAATTTTGCATGGAAAGGAAAATCGCTGAGCAACACTCGTTAGTCAGTATTGATTTTCATTACCGAATGTCACATTTTTTTATTGAATTTTGCGTTTATCTCCCTTGTGTAGAAAATCTAGGCAATGACCAATGTCAAATAGGTCTCTGTATAAGGCACCTCGGGTCTGGGTTGTTAGTGTTCCAAGGGTCTCATGCGGTGTTTCTGTACAAACACACAAATGTTCATTACAATATTTGGAGACAGGCAGATAGACGAGCGACAGACTGACAGGCTGACTTAAATATACAGTTAAATAGATAGACACCTAAATGAATAGACAGTTAAACTGATAATCAGTTTAACAGATATACATTTAAATAAATAAATAGAGAGAGAAAGAGAGAGATAGGTAGGTAAACATATAGGCAGACAGGTAAATAGACGTAGACAGGCAGACAGATGCACGGACTGAAACAAGCAAACACGCACGGTCCTTAGGAGTTTCGTCAAAATGGAAACAAAAACAAAACAAACGAATGAAAACTTACGATGAGTCAAACAAAACGAAGCTGAAAATTAATCAAAGGCGACGAAAAGAATAGATGATAGAGAATGGACGCGGACAAGTTGGATGGAAGGGTGTTTAGATTGAGGGAAGGAAGATGGAAGCGCACACACACACACACACACACACACACACACACACACACACACACACACACACACACTAACAAACAGCACCTTCATCAATTTTCGGACAAATTCAGTTAACACGATGGGATTGCAAAGCCTCGCCGCCCTCAGATGTTCCCTGCAGGTGTTCCTCGCAGTTGTCCCTTCAGGTGTCCCCTCAGGTTCTCCCATCAGACATTCCCTCAGGTGACAAATAAATTACGTCACAGTCTACCTGGGGACACGTGACGAAGGTATGGTGGGGTTAGTTAATCAGATACATGGGCCAGGTGGGGGCAGGTGAGGCCACAGAAAGACGAGCCCTTGGTAGGACAGTTAAAAAGAGGACAGGTAATGATTTATGCATGAGCCAGGTGAGGAAAGGTCAGGGGAGGGTTTGTTAGGGCAGGTGAGGGTGCAGTAAAGGGAAGTTAGGTATGGACAGGTTAACCGAGACAGTTGAGGTCAAACGAAGGCATAATGAGGTGCATCGGCCAGGTCAGGTCAAGGGATGATATCCTCGACTGTGAATACGGATGCGAAGTTACTGTTGAGGATTCTGGCCATCTGTTTACTGTCCTGAGTTACATATCCAGTCTCGTCTGTCAGGGGACCAGTATTGGATTTTACTTTCTTTTTCGAACTGATGTATGTGAAGATTTTTTTTAGAGTTTGTTTTGATGTCATGCGCTATTTGTTTTTCGCAGTTGCGTTTACTACTCCGAATAAGGGTGCGACAAGCTCTGAGGCTGTTTTGGTACTGTGTACGGGCTTCGGCCGTGTCATTCTCTTTCATTAGGTTATAATTTTTTTTTTTTTTTTTTTTTTTAGGTTTACCGCCCTTTTTATTTCTCTGGTCATCCACGGTGGATCTACGGCACCATTTACTCGCCTGGGTTTCGTAGACACTGTAGCCTTTTCTACTCCCAAACGCTTATCTTTGAAGTTGTTCCACACGTTGTCGATTGTATTGTCGGTTAGGTGAAGTTGGTCCCAGGTCGCAGAGGGAAACAGCTCACGGGCTAGGTTGAAATTTGCTTTTTTGTAGTCTGGTATCACTGACGGATTGTCTACGAGTTTGTGACTTATGTTGACATTGAAACGGATTAAGTGGTGATCGCAACCGTTAATTTTTTCACCAGCTTCACAGTCGCGAATGAGGTCGGGGTCGCTTACTAATACCAGATCCAGCAGATTGTTTCCTCTTGTTGGTTGAGCTACAACTGGAGTGAGGAACGAATCCTCCACCATTTCTACAAGCCTGTTACCCTCTTGATCTCCAGTCAATTGTCCCCAGTCAATGTTAGGGCAATTAAAGTCCCCAATTATTATTGCTTCTTTACTTTGTGTTAAAGAGTGAAGCTCTTCGTACAGGGCAGTGTCGTCTGCTGCCTGATGTTTTGGAGGCCTGTATACGGTCGCAATTGTTAGTTTCTTATTATTCGCAGTTATTTCCACATAGACGGAATCCTAATTCTCTGCGTTCTGTTTGTCTGTTTTTATGGCAGGGAGCGTACTTTTTACGCAACAAAATTGCTTCTCCTCTTTTCTTTTGCATTCGATTTTTTGGGAAGCTTTCGTACCCGGGAAATGACAGTTCAGATACTAGATGTGCAGAGTTGGCCCAAGTCTCTGTGATGGCTACCACATCTGGTTTCTCAGTTGCAATATACGCCCTAATTTCGTCCTTTTTGGGTAATAGACTACGCGCATTTGTGTACAAAATGGAAATGTGACTTCAGGTTTGGCCGCGTCGTGTTGTATGAGTTTGCTTGTCGAAGGCGTCGTTGGTTACACAGTTTCTTGCAAGCCGCTTTTGACGCTACGGTTCGGTTGATCAAGGGTTGCCTTTGCCTTGCCCTCGCCTCCAGTTTTTTGAATAGCTCTTCGAGAAGCTTTCAACTGACTCGTTCAGGAGCCTTCCAAGCCGCGCCGAGCCAGCCTCGTTCAGGTGGAGTCCGTCCTCCCAAAACAAACTTGGGTGCTGGTTGAAGTGATGCCATGCGTTCGTGAACCCTACGCCTTCATCGTTACATAACTGCTTTAGACTAGTGTACATGAAGTACATAAGCCATAAGGGACAACACAGGTACAGATTATAAGTACAGAGGCTAGATGGGGGCACAAAAGGAGATGTTAAGTACCGAGGTCAGACTTGGTCAAAGATAGAAGTGTAAGGTACACAGACTAGACGACTTCACAGAAGGACATGCCGTGAGGTGCGTCGTCAAGGGGAAGCCACAGAGGGAACTGGTTGGTGATTTTCAGACAGGCAGCAGAGTCAGGTTAAAGTGAGCAGAGGGAAATTAGAGGTGGAGGAAAATGTACAATAAAACCATGTCGCAGGAAAAGATGAGATGTATTCAAGGCAAGAAAGCCATGTTGCAAGGGCCATCGAGGTGAAAACAGGATTGGTAAGGCCATGAAAGGTGAAAGGCTTATGATTTATATGGACAATGTGAGGTCAGGGGGGGTCACGTGTAGCACAGGTGGTGGAGATATTTATGACCTAATGCATGACAAAAATAGTCTGTTTCTTCGATGTCCAAATCAGCGTTTTTTATGTCGAAATAACGAGTAACTGTTTAATATTTTTTTTGTTGTAAATGGTCGTTGGATTAGGTTTTTAAGTAAATAAACTTGATGAAGACTAAATTCCACAAATGGGCGTTAGCCGTGAGAGGTATCAAGACATTCAGTTATGTCACGCATGATAAAATTGCGACGTGGATCATTTTTTAATTTTTTTTTATTTAAGTCTAGAGTAGCGCGAGGCAGCGGGCGGCACGAGTGCTTTAACGTTCGTTAGTTAATAAATGTGCGGAGATTAATTCAGTGTTGCTGGGAAATGTGACTGAAACCTTTGACATTAATGGACTTAACATGTTGATGTTTATGTTAAAATTCACATGAGGTCACTGCATGGGTTGTTAGAATATAAAGATAAACTTAATAATTCTAAGTGTTATACCGAACTGCATAGGGTTTGATTAGGTCAAAATTTTCTATAGATCTTGCCTTTGTCCTTATATCTTGTTTTTTTAGTCGGTTGTTTTTTTATGTGGATATTAATTTTGTTTTCTACCTTAACGGATCCAGAAACAGCAACCACACATACCACATGGATGACGAACCACTACATGCTGTGCAAGAGGAAAGAGACCTCGAGGTCACCATCAGCAGTGACTTGAAACAAACAAAACACTGCAAGTCCGCCTGTAAGAAAGCCAATACAGTGCTTGGGTTCATAGCGAAGAACTTCGAATACAAGACGCCGGGAGTTATGTTATCCTTGTATAACTCGCTGGTAAGGCCCCACCTGGAATACGCCGTGCAATTCTGGTCTCCTTATTACAAGAAAGACATTGAATTACTTGAGAGGGTATAGCGCCGCACCACGAAGATACCATCACTGAGGACGAAGCCTTATGAAGAACGACTCGAGCGACTCAACCTCTTCACGTTGGAAAAGAGACGACTGCGGGGAGACATGATACAAGTCTTTAAGTACCGGAACAAGCTCAGCAACGTTGATCACTCCAAACTCTTCACGCTACAAACCAACCTGAGAACAAGAAACAACGGAAAAACAATTCAAGCAAAGCGATGCAATACCGACATCGGCAGGAGTTATTTTTCGACTAGAGTTGTTCGCCACTGGAACAGCCTTCCTGCAGAAGTGGTTAGAGCAGAGACCATCAGCTCCTTCAAGAAACGCATTGATCGCCACTTTGCTGGATCGGGAGTGAACTGAACGTTCCCAAGAGTAGGTACACAAGTGCTTTAATCCTTCCCTGCAAGCCACTCCTATGGCAAGCGGACTGAATAAATCACTGAGCGCAGGCAGCCTAGTTATGAGCCAACAGGCTTTCTGCTGCCTGGTAGTCCATGTTTCCATGTTTCCATGTTAAGTATAGGCCTTGATGTGTTATCCGTGCGTCTCGCTCTTCCTTCTCTTCTCACACATCCTTCTCTATCTGTACAAAAATAGCAGCAATAAAAGCTCATTTTCCCATCACGAGTCGCACGAGGCGGCGTTTTCAGCGGTTTTCAGAGTCGGCGTCAGTGTTCGGGCGTGGGGACACATTCGGGTCATCTGTTATGCATCGACGGCTGGTGAATAATTCCCGTAGGCTCAAGCACGGCGAGGGATGGTAAGGTAAAGTTGGCGGTACACGGCATAGCTGCGCGTGGCCTCGGTGCTCAGCGGGTTAAGAGGCGCGGATAAAACACCGTCAGGACGCGGCTTTGGCGGCGAAGACTGCGGGCGAATAAGTTTTTTTAATAAGATTTTTTTTTAAATAAGTTATTTATTGGGGGGTTACAAGTGGTCTGTGTTTGCTGCACAGAGGTGTTGTGGAGATAATTTGCATGAACCTTTTGACTTTCTTCTGCACTTATTTTTGTTTGGTTGACTTATTGTAGCGTATACGAGTGCCAGTGCGTACGAACATATTTGGGGGGAGAAACAGTTTTCATTTCCTTTAACATACAAGACTGTTCTTTGCATTCTTAACACAATACACTGATTCACTGGCTGCATGTTGGTACTATTTTTTTCATTTATCTACCTTTGCGTAGCTGATTAAGTTTTAAGTCAGTGTTTTTACTGTGCAGAAGGTTTTACGTTTTTTTTTTTTTTTTTTTGTATTTATATTTGATAATTCACAATCAGTCGCTCATTTTTATCACGCCGATCAACAGATTGTCCATCTTGTTGTTGTTCCCTTCAAGTTGTTTTCCTTTCTTACCCATGTATTGTAGACATGACATTATATAATAACATTTGATAGCTCTGATGAACCCTACAACATGGCATTATTAACAAAGTCAGCTTTTACTTTTTTACGTCTTGGCCTGTGGCGCCGGTAGGCCTTCATAGTAGGGCCTGATGGTCGGCCCCAGCCCGTTGTGGCGCAGGCAAGTGTTTATAGTGGCGCCATCTTTACTTTTCAGCATTTTCCATTCTAGACCCCTATTGCATAATATAAATTGTTGAGGGGGGGGAGTGGGGGAGGGTCATGCGACGCCGATCTAGCACAGCTTTTCTGCTATTAACATTTGTTTTGTCAATCTGTTGTCCTCTTTCCTACATACGTGTCCTGTCAACTACCATTTCTTGATTTAAATTGCCTTTATTATGTCGCATACGGTATATACTTTCATATGTTGTTTTTTCGTTTTGCAGCTTTTCATATTCATTGTAGTGATTCGCAGCACCCATCTCCGTTCCTCCTTGGGCATTTCTCACATTGCTGTCACATGTCGTGGCGGAGAGAACGACGCGCTGATTGAGCACCTTCCACTCTAAGCACCTCGGTCGAGTGTCTGGATCTCACTGTGTTACCGTGTTCTCAGGAAACACTCACAAAAGCCAGTACGTCGTTTTATTTCCAGTTCGAGTGAGGGATTTGTTTGTGCTAGTTTGCGTTAATTGTTGGTGTAGATATTCATTTACTGTTTCCAGAGCTTTCTCGTGGATGGCGATTTTGTATTGTTCATTGTCGAATATTCCTTTAGACTTTTCTATGCATTATATTTAGTCCTACTTGCCCTTATTCCCTGTTCACTTTATAATAGGCTTTTGCTCGCCATTAGTCTCGCAATAAAAGAATAGATGGCGCCACTGTGAACACTTGCCTGTGCCATGCCGGGCTTGGGCCGACGACCAGGCCTCTGAAGAAAGCCTACCGGCGCTATAGCCTAACACGTATAAAAAAAAAAAATAATAATAAATACCACGACTCAGAATGCAACCCATCCACCCAGATCACCACACCAACGCCCGCCAAACCTTACCCAGCCACCCACACCAAGCACTAACGACCACACACAACCACCTCCCTCAGCCCCACTCCGTCACCCCCACACACCACTCCACACAATATCAATCCGCTGCCTTGGTTAATCTTAGGCCAATATTCTCCAACACCTTAACACATCCACATTTGGTATGGCTTTCGTCGAGGTTGTTGTGGCTATTTCCATGGTGTGTACATGAGCCTAGTGATAGTTTGACAATGCTCCCAGACCATGAATGCGAACAAACTTGCATGAGAACCCGACATATCTCCTTTGTTGCTTAATTAAGAAACATTTGTTGGGAGAGCCGAAAGCGTCTGTGAACACGAGCCTCAGTAAGCCCCAGCCCACGCACCTCACGCCTTTACTTATCTCCTTCACTCACAACCTTCTCTGAAGCGGCCACACTAACTTTATACGTCGCCTCGGCCTCACCTCGACCTCCTGAAACACTGCCGCCAAGAAATAAAAGCAAATCACCGAGAAAAATAGATATTGCTGAATCCCCTCTCGTGAATGTCTGGCGAAGTAAGGAAGGCAGGGAGGTCGTCAGGTACTCCATATTAGAGTTTCCGTGATTGCCCCGTGAGTAAGTGAGGACAAGTGAGGATGAGTTCATGAAGGTGTAGGGAGAAAAGGGGGAGGTAGGGAGGAGAGGGAGGGGAGATATGGAGGCCTGGTGGAAGTGGTGACGGGGAAGAAGTAAGGGGAGTATATAAGGGAGAGGAGATGGGTGGTGGTGATCTTGGGAGGGAAAGAAATGTAAAGGAAGGGGAAAGAGGGATTATATAGAGTTTGTGTGGGTATTGGTGATGGTGGAGAGGAATGGAGGAGAGGGAGAGAAAGAGAGACATAAAGGAGAGTTGGCAGTGGTGTTAGTGGTGGTGATTTTGGTGAAGAAAAAACGGAGAATGAGACAGTACTGGTGGTGGATGTGGTGGTGATTGCAGTGGAAGGAGGTGGATGAGGGAGAGAAGAGCAACGCGGGTGATTGCGGATATGGAGAGACAGTGGTGATGAAGAGAGGTCTGAGAGTGGTGCTGGTGGTGGTTGTTGTTGTTAATATTGCCTCTTTTGAGGTAAAGAGACACGGGCTAACCTATGAGCCCGTCAGTGAAGAGCAGTAAATCATGGGAACTCAGCGCGGTGGAGGATAATTTTTGCAGAGGGCAAGAAGTGACTCAGTCCTCGACGAGGCGACGACTGTTGCAGCTTTTTCTGTATCTGATGCATTTTGGTCTTGAGGGTAATTGTGGAGATGCTGCGTGACTGGGCATCGGAGCAGATAGTGGAGAAGAGGTTCAGGGTCCTCCTCAAGACAGTGCTCACAAGGCTGAGGGCGGTCATAGATTTGTGATGCACACAGAAATCCAGGCCGCAGCCTGTGTAGGTGGTGGACAAGGTGCGGAGCTGTCCTGGGAGGGAGGACTAAAGGCTTTTGTTTGGTGGCTGTTGTGTAGTAAGTGGCGGAACGAGAGCATGTGGCAACGTGATCCCTCACGTCAAGTGAGATGGACCGAAAGGCTGCTGCATTGACCTGAGATTTTATCTGAGCCAGACTGAGATGAGTGGTGATATCTGGATCTGTGCGCTGCGTTTCACGACGAGCGGCACTATCATCCCTCTCGCTGCCCAAGATGCCCACATGGCCAGGCACCCGGTGTAGCTTGATAGTGTTGTTTGTCATGCAAAGTGTGTGCATCTCTTTTTGGATGGAGGTAAGGATATGCACGTTATCTGCAAAGTTTGTTTGTCTGAGTGATTTCAAGGCAGAGAGTGAGTCGCTGTGCAGCACAATAGTGGTGTCATGTGTGTTGTTGGCGTGCCAATGGACTTGGTGAATTGCTATGAGCTCAGCCTGGAAGATGGACGTGCCCGTGCTTAGGCTGAAGGCATGCGTGTGGTTGCCGCACACAAACGCAGCTCCAGCAGCACCCTTCTCATCTACTGAACCATCAGTGTAATAGTGTAAGGAATGAGAGGTGGAGAGGCTAGCAGTCTGCTCAAGGCTCTCTTGGTGGAGAAGGACTGCGAATGCTGCCCTTGGGTGACGGCTGCGTGGCAGGATGATCTCACAAAGTGGAGGGGCCCAAGGAGGGCCAGTGGTGGCAGGGGTAGAGGCGGTGGTGAGGGCAGGAGTAGAGGCGGTGGCGGGGGCAGGAGCAGGGCCAGTGGCGGCAGAAGTAGAGGCGGTGGTGAGGGCAGGAGTAGAGGCGGAGGCAGGGGCAGGAGTAGAGGCGGTGGCGGGGGCAGGAGGAGTGGCGGTGGAGAGGGCAGGAGTAGAGGCGGTGGCAGGGGCAGGAGTGAGGCGGTGTGGGGCAGGAGTAGAGGCGGTGGCGGGGCAGGCGTAGAGGCGGTGGTGTGGGCAGGAGTAGAGGCGGTGGCGGGGGCAGGAGTAGAGGTGGTGGCAGGGGCAGGAGTAGAGGCGGTGGTGAGGGCAGGAGTAGAGGCGGTGTGGGGCAGGAGTAGAGGTGGTGGGTGGGGCAGGAGTAGAGGCGGTGTCGGGGGCAGGAGTAGAGGCGGTGGTGAGGGGAGGAGTCGAGGCGGTGGTGAGGGCAGGAGTAGAGGCGGTGGTTTGGGCCGGAGTAGAGGCGGTGGAGACGGCAGGAGTAGAGGCGGTGGTGAGGACAGGAGTAGAGGCGGTGGTGAGGACAGGAGAGAGGACGGTGGTGAGGGCAGGAGAGGCGGTGGTGAGGACAGGAGTAGAGGCGGTGGTGAGGACAGGAGTAGAGGCGGTGGTGGAGGACAGGAGTAGAGGCGGTGGTGAGGTCAGGAGTAGAGGCGGTGGAGGGGCCAGGAGTAGAGGCGGTGGTGTGGATAGGAGTAGAGGCGGTGGTGAGGACAGGAGTAGAGGCGGTGGAGGCAGGAGTAGAGGCGGTGGTGAGGGCAGGAGCAGAGGCGGTGGTGTAGGCAGGAGCAGAGGCGGTGGCTAGGGCAGGAGTAGAGGCGGTGGTGAGGGCAGGAGTAGAGGCGGTGGTGAGGGCAGGAGCAGAGGCGGTGGTGAGGACAGGAGCAGAGGCGGGTGAGAGGACAGGAGTGGAGGCGGTGGTGAGGGTAGAGGCGGTGAGGCAGGAGTAGAGGTGGTGAGGACAGGAGTAGAGGCGGTGGTGAGGGGCAGGAGTAGAGGGCGGTGGTGAGGGCAGGAGTAGAGGTGGTGGCAGGGGCAGGAGTAGAGGCGGTGTCAGGGCAGGAGTAGAGGCGGTGGCGGGGGCAGGAGAGGGGGTGGCAGGCAGGGGCAGGAGTGGGGGCAGAGTAGAGGCGGTGGTGAGGGCAGGAGTAGAGACAGTGGTGGGGGCAGGAGTAGAGGCGGTGGTGAGGGCAGGAGTAGAGGCGGTGGTGGGGCAGGAGTGGAGGCGGTGGTGAGGGCAGGAGTGGAGGCGGTGGTGAGGGCAGGAGTGGAGGCGGTGGGGGGCAGGAGTAGAGGCGGTGGGGGGCAGGAGTAGAGGCGGTGGTGAGGGCAGGAGTAGAGGCGGTGGTGGGGGCAGGAGCAGAGGCGGTGGTGAGGGCAGGAATAGAGGCGGTGGTGGTGAGGGCAGGAGTAGAGGCGGTGGCGGGCAGGAGCAGAGGCGGTGGTGAGGGCAGGAGTGGAGGCGGTGGCAGGGGCAGGAGTAGAGGTGGTGGGAGGGGGAGAAGAGGCGGTGGTGAGGGCAGGAGTGGAGGGATGGTGGGGTAGGGAGTAGAGGCGATGGCGGGGGCAGGAGTAGAGGCGGTGGCGGGGGCAGGAGCAGAGGCGGTGGTGAGGGCAGGAGTAGAGGCGGTGGCGGGGGCAGGAGTAGAGGCGGTGGTGAGGGCAGGAATAGAGGCGGTGGCGGGGGCAGGAGTAGAGGCGGTGGCGGGGGCAGGAGCAGGGCCGGTGGCGGCAGTAGAGGCGGTGGTGAGGGCAGGAGTAGAGGCGATGGCGGGGGCAGGAGCAGGATCAGCGGCAGCAGAGAGACAGTCGGTTGGAGTGACATTGGCAGGAGAGTAACAAGGGTCGGAGTCGGAATCAGCAGGGCACACCTTCGTACTTTTTCGTCGCCGGGAAGATGATGATGGGGCAGGCATGTTGTCATCAGCGGAGGCGTTGTTCTGCTCGCTGCCCTCAGAGGAGCGGGTAGAGGCCGGGGGTCTACGGGTATGGTTGGAAGCGGAACCGCCGCACCGCCCAGTCGTTGCAGACGAACCAAGCCCGGTGCGTCTTGGTTTCCTCATCCTGAACCAGCATAGAAGAACGCGTTACCTACAACGAGACTACCTCAGGGGGTAGCAACACAACTACCTATGTCCTTAGCAGCAAGTTTACCATGAGGTAGAAACACAGCTAGGAAAAGAATGGGGCCTAGAACGGTGCCTTGTGGGACACCTGCAGAAACAGGGACAGTGTCAGATGAAGATCCGTCAAGAAGAACACGCTGAGTCCTGTTAGTAAGAAATGCAGTGATCCAGTTAAGAATAGGTCCTGGAGTACCGTAGTATTCCAATTTTAATGTTAGTCTTTTGTGCGGGACTTTGTCGAAGGCTTTGGCAAAATCTAAAACAATAGTGTCAAATTGTTTAATGTCACGTCGGTCAAGTAGCCTCGTCATGTCGTGATATGTAGTAATGAGTTGCGATTCACATGAGCGTTTAGGGCCTGTAAAGATTAGCAGAAGGGAGACAGCGAGACGGGTGGCGAGGGTCGGATAGGCGCCTCTGTGTGCGTGCCTCCTCGCTTGTGTCTCCCCCTCGCCGCCTGAGTCTCGTTTTCTATGATTAATGTGTCCTCGTGTGCTCCTGAAGTATAATATGTCGCTGCTTGGTCTCTGAAGTTTGCAGGCACTGAGAAGTTTTAATACCAGGGGTTGTGGTGGTAGTAGCGTGTTCAAACGATTTTTTGTTGGTTTGTGAAGTATTTTGGGGTTTGTATTCCTCTATGGTCTCGTGCGTTCTGTAAATTTAGCAAGTGATAATATGATTTCCAGTTAGTTTCTTGAGCTCGTTTTCTGCTGGTTTTTGATTTACTGTTGAGGTTTTTTTTTGTTTTCATTTGTTTGACGGATCTTGAGTTTTCTAACAGTGTGTCTCTTTGGTCTGAACGATCTCTAAATATAGCAAACAATAATATATAGTCTCCTTCAGTCGTGTTATTAAGTGTTTTCTGCTGGTTTCTGTATACTATCGCGTTACGTGTTTTCCTTCTAAATCTAGCAAGTAATAATCAATGTTTTCCGGTCGTCTTGTGGAGCGATGTTTCTGCTGGTTTCTGTATACTATCGCGTAACGTGTTTTCCTTCTAAATCTAGCACGTAATAATCAATGTTCTCCGGTTGTCTTGAGGAGCGATGTTTCTGCTGGTTTCTGAAGTTATTGAGTAATTAATGTTTTCATTTGTTTTGCGATCCTTGAGTTTTCTAACAATGTCTCTCTTTGGTCTCTGAGCGATCTGTAGATATAGCAAACAATAATATATAGCTTCCTTCAGTCGTGTTAGTAAGTGGTTTCTGCTGGCTTCTGATATATTATCGAGTTATGTTTTCCTTCTAAATCTAGCAGGTTATAATATATTATGTTTTCCAGTCGTTTTGTGGAGCGATGTTTCTGCTGGCTTCTGAAGCTACTGAGTTATTCTATAAGCTTTCCTTGGTTTGGCGATCTCTGGAGCTCGTTTTCTCTGTAAACTGAGTCCTGAGTCGCACAGAAAGAACACGAGAGGCGGAGGAACAGAATTACAGAGCCAAGCAAGTGACTAATCTTGCGTGGCCTTTCAGTCTCCGGGAACTCCGCCGCGCCAGGACTTTCCTCGCTGGAGACACACAGCGGCGGCGAAGTATGGCCCGTTAAATTAAGCTGACTATGTAGAGAACTGGAGCGTGACGTTGTTCTAGTGTTTGGTGTGTCCTTGTTGTTGTTATTGTCGTTGTTGCTGTCTCTGTCTCTCTCTCACTCACTCGCACACACACACACACACACACACACACACACACACACACACACACACACACACACACACACACACACACACACACACACATAATTGCATTCAGTTTTCCTCATCCTGTTTAATTTCATACCATCTGGGTTTTTTTCCTCATATGCCGTTTTTTATCGTATGTGTTGTGTGTGTGTGTGTGTGAGTGTGAGTGTGTTTTCGCATACTTCTGAGATTACATTGGATAAAAGCGTTTAGAGAGGGATTGAAAGAGAAGGAGTACATGTAGCTTGACCAGCAATGAGAGAGAGAGAGAGAGAGAGAGAGAGAGAGAGAGAGAGAGAGAGAGAGATTTACATAGATTTACATAGAAAATCAGACCACACAGACCCATGGTCCAGACTAGGTGGTCTGTCCTTAAACCTAAGTGATTTTACATTAATCAGATGGCTCCAAAACGTTGCTTTTCTACTCTAGTTAATATTAAGTTCAAGGAAGTGACGGTCGAGCTAGTTTTAAAAGGAGTCAATCGTGTTACACTGGACCACTGATGGTGGGAGCTTATTCCATTCTCGCACTACAACGTTGGTGAAAAAAAATTTGGTGCAGTCTGAGTTTACTTGTCTACATTTGAGTTTTGTGCCATTGTTCCTCGTTCGCAAAGTGTCATCGATCATAAACAATTTTGTTCTGTCTACATTCGTGAAACCATTAAGTATTTTAAAACATTCGATCAGTTTTCCTCGGAGGCGACGTTTCTCAAGAGAGAACATGTTAAGGGTGGAAAGCCTTTCTTCGTAGGATTTGTTGCGCAAGGAAGGGATCATTTTTGTTGCTCGACGCTGCACACCTTCTAGTTTAGTAATGTCCTTTGCATGGTGGGGAGACCAAAACTGTATCGCATATTCCAAGTGGGGTCTGACTAAACTATTGTAGAGCGGAAGTATTACATCTTTATTTTTGAATAAAAAGTTTCTTTTAATGAAGCCCAACATTCTGTTCGCTTTATATGCTGCATCGATGCATTGATGTGAGAATTTGAGGTTTGATGCGGTTTTAATCCCCAGGTCCTTAACGCATTGAACACTTGTGAGTTTAACGCCGCGTATTTCGTAATCGAACTTCTTATTTTTTGTTCCAACTTGAAGGACCTGGCACTTGTCTACGTTAAAGGGCATCTCCCATTTATCCGACCAAGCTGAAATTTTGTGCAAATCCTCTTGGAGGCTTTGCCTGTCTTCGTCAGTGAGAACCGAGTTACCAATCTTTGTGTCGTCTGCAAATTTACTAATTGAGTCCAACATCCACGTCGTTGATGTAAATAATGAAGAGCACTGGGCCAAGAACCGAGCCCTGAGGGACGCCACTAGTGACCGGCGCCCACTCTGAGTTAAATCCGTCAATCACTACTCTTTGTTGTCTGTTGCTCAACCAATTCGCGATCCATTGGTTTACTTGACCGTCAATGCCTATTTGCTTTAATTTATAAAGTAATTTATGATGTAGGACTTTATCAAACGCTTTCTGGAAATCAAGATAGACTACGTCCACTGATTTGGTTACGTCATAAATTGAGAAGAGATCGTTATAAAAGGTCAGTAAGCTTGACAGGCAGGATCTTTTGTTACGGAAGCCATGTTGTGAATCCCCAATTAATGAGTGGCTTTCGAGGTAACTCACAATTTTGTCTCTAATTATGCTCTCGAGTAGCTTACCTACAATTGAAGTTAGACTAATGGGTCGGTAGTTACCTGGTATTTTTTTGTCTCCTTTCTTAAAAATCGGTGTCACGTTAGCCTTTTTCCAATCCGAAGGGACGATGCCTTGTCGCAGGGACATATTGAATACGGTAGTGAGGGAGGAGAGTATTTCGCTGTTTGTTTCTTTAAGCAGTATAGGATATACTTTGTCGGGTCCGGGACTTTTATTTGTTTTAAGTGAATGGAGAGCTTTAAGGACTTCATCGGTTGTTATTTCAAAATTAGGCAATGCATGCTCGAGATTTACAATAGTACTGGTGTTGTTGGTAGCGAGAGGAAGACTGTTAGCATTAAACACCGAGGAAAAGTAATTGTTTAAGAGGTTTGCAATGTGTTGGCTGTCAGTCACTAGTGCACCGTCGCTGTTTGTTAAAGGTCCAATACCACTTTTGATCGCCTTCTGTTGTTTATGTAACTGAAGAAAGATTTCGGATTATTTTTACAGTTGGCTGCAATATTTTCTTCATATCTACGCTTTGCCTGACCTACTAGTGTTTTTACTCGTCGCCTGGCATCATTATGAAGTCTAATGTTTTCTGGCGTGCTTTGTTCTTTCTTTAACCTGTAAAACAATTTTCTCTCATTGACTGATTGTTTAATTTCGCTATTAAACCACGGTGGGCTTTTATTAGCGTTAATTCGCTTCTCGCACAAGGGGACGAATATATTCTGCTGAGTGAGTAAGTGATTTTTAAGGCTTAGCCAGGCTTCATCTACGTTGCCGTCATCTGATAGTTGTATTTCTGTTAGTTTTTGTCGGATTTCTACGAAGTTAGCTCTTTTGAAATTGGGCACCTTTACTTTATTTTCAGTCACTGATGATTGAGCTCTAATGTCGACGCGCACTAATTTATGATCGCAAGAACCGAGGTGTTCTCCTACCGTGACACTACTGACTAGGTTATCTTGGGTCGTTATAACAAGGTCGAGTATATTATTTTGTCGAATTGGCTCAGAAACCATTTGGCTTAGATAATTTTCTTCTTGAAATTCGATCATTCTATGTGACTCGCCTTCTGTACCTGACAGTGTCGCCCAGTCGATATGGGGGAGGTTAAAGTCTCCTAATATCAGTGAGTCCTTGTTATTAAGTGACTGCCTTAAGACGCTGGACATTTCAAGGTCGTCATCGAGTGATTGCCCGGGAGGTCTGTAGGTGACAGATGTATTTAAATTGACTTTTGCAATGTTTACTCGCATGCACAAATGTTCAACGTTACTGTTTCCCGGGGTTTTGTCAGTGGGTTGCAAATAGCTTTTGATATAAAGGGCGACGCCACCGCCTCTACGGTTTACACGATCTTTGTTGAAGAGTCTGTAGCCATCTATGTTGTATTCGGAACTTAAATCAATATTTGTGGTGTCGATAAATGTTTCGGTTATAGCAATTATGTCAAAATTTTCTGTTAAAGCAAGACATCTCTGTTCATCAAATTTGTTTTTTAGGCTACGCGGATTGAAACTAAGGATTTTTTAAGTTATCTAGAGGCTTGGTAATAGAGGTGGTGGTACTTGCGGGATCACGGTTACGGGTTTGTTGCTATGCACGGCGTATATTTACACGGGCGGGGTGGAGGGACGTGGCCGTGACTCGTTTTTTGCTTGAATGACATGTACTGCGTCGTTGAGGAGCCTTCCGAATCTGGCTGCCCCGATGGGAGACAGGTGTAATCCGTCCCTGTGGAAGAGCTCAGTTTGTCCGTAGAAATTGTCCCAGGCGTTGAAGAACTCCACGTCAAGCTCCCTACAAAGAGTCTGTAAGCGGTTGTTTAGGCTGAAGGCCTTACTGAAGAAGCCGCTCTCCGCCCAAGTCCGTGGTAGAACTCCTGAAATCAAAATGTTAGGGGATTTAGACTTACTGCTGGATGAGCCTACGGTACTTGTCCAGGAGTTCCTCAGACCGGGTCGTGGTGACGTCGTTCGTACCTGTGTGACTAACAAACAGTGAATCATTAGTAGCCTGGGGGGAGATCTCCTCAAGAGCAGCAGTTATATCGTTGATCCCAGCACCAGGATAGCAATAGTTCCGTCCTCGACGAGGAACTCTGCCGCAGAACTCAACGACCTGCTGGCGAATCATGGAGTCACCCACTAGGAAGGTGCTCTCCTGCTCGTCCTCCTCCTCCGGAATGGCAAACCTGTTGAAGCAATGAACAGGATAAATTGCTTGTCTGGCTGGTTTG
Organism: Eriocheir sinensis; assembly: GCF_024679095.1. NCBI lineage: Eukaryota > Metazoa > Arthropoda > Malacostraca > Decapoda > Varunidae > Eriocheir > Eriocheir sinensis. The sequence goes on along the minus strand of NW_026111787.1, from coordinate 1,037,451 downwards.
GCTCCCCCATTCACGATGGTGAAGCCATCATGGGCGGTGCCACTAGTATCCTCCCGCCGCGTGGTGTTGTCCGCTGGTGTCGACGGTACCGCTGAGGGGAAGGGAGCGGTTGGATAAGGGTTTGGCACCACAGCAACGTTAGCCTGGATGAATTCCTGCAAGGAGGCAACAGTGCGAGAAAGCTCTATTATTTTACTCTGACCTGCTTCCATCTTCTCTTCTTGCTCGTCTCGAGATGAAGCCTGATGAGAGAAAGCTCTATTATTTTATTCTGGCCTGCTTCCATCTTCTCTTATTATTTTTACAGTTGGCTGCAATAGTTTCTTCATATCTACGCTCTGCCTGACATACTAATCTTTTTACTCGTCGCCTGGCATCGTTATAAAGTCTAGTGTTTTCGGGCGTGCTTTGTTCTTTCTTTAACCTGTAAGACAATTTTCTCTCCTTGACTGAGTGTTTAATTTCGCTATTAAACCAAGGTGGGCTTTTATTAGTGTTATTTCGCTTCTCGCACAAGGGGACGAATGTTGCTGAGTGAGTAAATGATTTTTAAAGCTTAGCCAGGATTCCTCTACATTGCCGTCATCTGATAGCTGTATTTCTGTTAGTTTTTGTCGGATTTCTACGAAGTTAGCTCTTTTGAAATTGGGCACCTTTACTTTATTTTCAGTCACTGATGTTTGAGCTCTAATGTCGACGCGGACTAATTTATGATCGCAAGAACCGAGGTGTTCTCCTACCGTGACATTACTGACTAGGTTATCTTGGGTAGTTATAACAAGGTCGAGTATGTTATTTTGTCGAGTTGGTTCAGAAACCATTTGGCTTACATAATTTTCTTCTAAAAATTCGATCATTCTATGTGGCTCGCCTTCTGTACCTGACAGTGTCGCCCAGTCGATATGGGGGAGGTTAAAATCTCCTAATATCAGTGAGTCGTTGTTATTAAGTGACTGCCTTAAAACGCTGTACATTTCAAGATCGTCATCGAGGGATTACCCGGGAGGCCTGTAGGTGACAGATATATTTAAATTGACTTTTGCAATGTTTACTCGCACGCACAAATGTTCAACGTTACTGTCTCTTGGTGTTTTGTCAGTGGGTTGAAAATAGCTTTTGACAAAAGGGGCGACGCCACCACCTCTATGGTTTACACGATCTTTGTTGAAGGGTCTGTAGCCATCTATGTTGTATTCGAAACTTTAATCAATATATGTGGTGTCGATAAATGTTTCGGTTATAGCAATTATGTCAATATTTTTTGTTAGAGCAAGACATCTCAGCTCATCAAACTTGATTCAAAAGATTTAGATAGACAGGAAAGTAAAGCTATAGGGCGGTAGTTTGAGGGATTGGAACGGTCACCCTTCATAGGCACAGGCTGTACAAAGGCATAATTCCACCAGGAAGGAAATGTAGATGTTGATAGGCAGAGACGAAATACTTTGACCAGGCAGGGTGTCAGCACGGAAGCACAGTTTTTAAGGACAATAGGAGGCATTCCATCAGGTCCATAAGCCTTCTGAGAGTTGAGGCCAGAGAGGGCATAGAAAACATCACTTGGAAGAATCTTAATAACAGGCATAAAGGAGTCAGAGGGGGGATGAATAAGAGGAATATGCCGAGAATCGTCCTTGGTGGAGTTCTTACAGAAAGTTTGAGCGTAGAATTCAGGAGCAATAGGACAGGAAACAGAAATAAGGTTATGATCGGAGTAGCCCAACGGAGAGAACAGTTTGACAGAGTAAGCAGAAGGATTAGAGGTAAGGTAGAGGTCTAGAATGTTGGGCCTTTCTCCAAGACGGTCGGGAATACGTGTAGGGTGCTGAACCAACTGCTCTAGGTCGTTGAGGAGAGCAAAGTTGTAGGCTTGTTCACCAGGTTGGTCAGTGAAAGAGGATGAAAGCCAAAGCTGGTGGTGAACATTGAAATCTCCCAAGATGGAGATTTCAGGGAAGGGAGAGTGAGTCAAGATGTGCTCCACTTTAGAATTCAAATAGTCAAAGAATTTTACATAGTTAGTAGAGTTAGGTGAGAGATAAACAGCACAGATGTATTTAGTAATAGAATGACAATGAAGTCTTAGCCAGATGGTGGAAAATTCAGAAGAGTCAAGGTCGTGGGCACAAGAGCAAGTGATGTCGTTGCGCACGTAGACGCAACATCCAACTCTGGATTGAAATTTAGGATAGAGATAGTAGGAGGGAACAGAGTAGAGATTGCTGTCAGTAGCCTCAAAAACCTGTGTTTCGGTGAGGAAGAGAAGATGAGGTTTAGAGGAGGAGAGATGGTGTTCCAGAGAATGAAAATTAGAACGAAGACCACGAATGTTGCAGAAATTGATAAGGAGGAGGTTCGAGGAGTTATCAGGACACCTCTCAATTCGGCAGCCAGAAGGGGAGTCCTCCCTGGGGGAATTTATGGTCCCCTTCAGGCGGGGACTCCAAGGCAGTGTTGTTTTTCATCATTTTGAATTTTGAATTTTGGGAAAAGGTGTGTGTGTTGTGTGAATGTAGTATGGTGTAAAAAGAGAGAGGAACTGTCTTTAGAGAGAATGCTGAGCTGCTCTCTGGTGTTGATGAGACAAAAGGGAAACGGTTAGTGAGGGCATGGAAAGGGTCTTTGAAGGGATTCAGCACCCTCCTCGCTTCCCATATATCCTCACCGGGAGTAGTTTACGCCCGTTCGGTGGGTGTCTTCCTACCTCCTCCGGATGTGTGTGTGTGTGTGTGTGTGTGTGTGTGTGTGTGTGTGTGTGTGTGTGTGTGTGTGTGTGTGTGTGTTTATGCATGTGTTCCTACTTTTTTCCATTCTGTGTTTGTGTAATTTATTGCAGGTTTTTTTCATAAATGTAATTTTTTAAAGTTTTTCCAGTATTTTTTTTTCCATATTTTTTTCGTCTGTTTGATCGTGTTTCGTTTTAATTCTTGTTTATGTACCTTTTTGCTTGTTTTATTAGTGTGCTTTTCGTGTCTTTTCCTATTTTCCATGTTCGAATACCTGTTTGCCTTCTTACATTTATGAATATATATTTTTTTACAACAAAGGAGACAGCTCAAGGGCACAAAAAAGGAAACAATAATAAAAAAGCCCGCTACTCGCTGTTCCTAAAAATAATTAAAAGAGGTGGCCGAAAGAGAGGTCAATTTCGGGAGGAGAGGTGTCCTGATACCCTCCTCTTGAAAGAGTTCAAGTCGTCGGCAGGAGGAAATACAGATGAAGGAAGATTGTTCCAGAGTTTACCAGCGTGAAGGATGAAAGAGTGAAGATGCTGGTTAACTCTTGCGTAAGGGATTTGGACAGTAATGGGATGAGCTTGAGTAAAAGTCGTGTGTGGCGAGGCCGCGGGAGGGGGGGAGGCATGCAGTTAGCAAGTTCAGAAGAGCAGTCAGCATGAAAATATCGATAGAAGATAGAAAGAGAGGCAACATGGCAGCGAAATTTAAGAGGTAGAAGACTATTAGTAAGAGGAGGAGAGCTGATGAGACGAAGAGCCTTAGACTCCACTCTGTCCAAGAGAGCTGTGTGAGTGGAGCCCCCCCACACGTGAGATGTATACTCCATACGAGGACGGAAAAATCTCCTCTATATGGAAAACATCTGTTCGGGGAAGAAGAACTGGCGGACCCGATACAGAACGCCCAACCTCGAGGAAGTTGATTTAGTAAGAGATGTGATGTGAAGTTTCCACTTGAGATTTCGAGCTAAGGATAGACCGAGGATATTTGGTGTTGAAGAAGGTGACAGCTGGGTGTTGTCGAAGAATAGGGGATTGGTGTTTGGAAGATTGTGTCGAGTTGATAGGTGGAGAAAATGGGTATCTGAGGCATTGGAGGACACAAGGTTCCTTTTACCCCAATCGGAAATGATAGCAAGGACTAAGGTTAAGCGTTCTGCAGCCTCCAGTCTGGAGTCTTGTAATTCCTGTTGAGAGGGTCTTCTGTTGAAAGAAGTTGAATAATGCGTATGAGTGGATAGGACAGTTTGTTATGGAAAGAAGATCATTGTTGAATGACAGGAAGAGAGTGGTTGATAGGACAGAGCCCTGTGGAACACCACTGTTGATAAGCTGAGATAGAGCGGCAGGAAAGGAAATTGGAGATAAAGGAACAGAGAGAAGGATGGAATCCGAAAGAGATCAGTTTAGAGAGCAAAGATTTGTGCCAAACTCTATCGAAAGCTTCCGATATGTCTAGAGCAAGAGAGAAAGTTTCACCGAAACGGCTAAGAGAGGATGACCAAGAGTCAGTTAAGAGAGCAAGAAGATCCCCAGTAGAACAGAGACAAGCCAGTCCTCGTCGACAGACCGACTTGGTGTGCTAGATTTCGATCGCTGATAGAGTCGGTCTGTCGGCTCCCTGCTACGGGCCGCTTTTGGCAAAGGCCCGTGCTCCCTCGTGCAAGAGTGAGCAATCCCCCCACCACCCCCCCCTAGTAGAACGCCCCTTGCGGAACCCATACTGGCGATCAGATAGGTTATTATTATTTTTATTATTATTATTATTATTATTATTATTATTAGTAGTAGTAGTAGTAGTAGTAGTAGTAGTAGTAGTAGTAATAGTAGTTGTAGTAGTAGTATTGTTATTATTATTATCATTATAATTAGTAGGCTAGTAGTTGTGTTCACAGGAATGATACCCGCCCAGATCTCAGTGAATCTTTGAAAGGGCGCAATTTAGGTCCAGGGACGCCCCCTGGATCCGCTACTGCATATGAGAATCTAGGGAACTAAATATTATAGCCTACCTTTTGAAATTTTGTGGGAAATGTTGTGCAGTACAACTGTTAATACAACAAACATTATGGGTTGTTGTTTAGGGTAAAATAATCTTGTACTTATTTTTTGGAAACACTTTTCGGTCTCATCATGTATCATAACTACATTTTGATCTGCATGCATGAGAACATAGTTTTTCGAAAATAACATTTGAGGAAAAAGTCCGCCGTGGATTAAAAATGCATCTATGGTCATGAATAATTATATATATATATATATATATATATATATATATATATATATATATATATATATATATATATATATATATATATATATATATATATATATATATATATATATATATATATATATATATATATATATATTAGTACCTTTGTTATCATATGAAAATTTCAAGCTGATCAGATGAAATGAAAAATTAAGAATATTATTTTTCGTAATTTTTATGAACATTTTGAACTATTTTCTCTCAGCCATTTTTTTACTGATTTCCTTGTGACATGCACATCTGATAATCCATTGTTATTCTAACAGATGGTCAAGATGTTTTCTTGAAGACTAGTTTTGTTAATCTGTAATTTTTTTTTAATTGTTTTGGAGAATTTTCCCATATATCAAAACTATGCTGTTAAAAAAATAAACATCTTGTAGAATATTAGTACGATATATGATCTTGTATGTCCTAAATTTTCATGAAAGTCGTGCAGAAAATAAAAGCAAACAAATATTTTTATATTTATTTTGTACTACTTTTGAGAAAAACGCGATTAAAGTTTTGCCAAAGTTCTTGGGCCCAGTGTAGGTACTATACTGTCAATGCTACTTTGATATGAATTTCATGGGATCAGTAATCACATATCAGTGAGTGCATAAAAGGATCAGGCACCTTGTCCCCCTTATAAAGGTATTAATCGCTCAAAGGTGAGGGTGTCAGGGCGCGCCACGCCCCTCATTGTTGCAAGGTTCAATCAGTACTCTCCATATGCATAGCTATCGGTTGGAAGTCCTTTGTCTGCCTTCCTCTTCTTCTCTATTGTCGTCTTCGGTGTAATTCTTGTATTTTCTCTCATTTATATTTTTTTTTCTATGTATTCATTTGTTCCAAACTTTTTTTGTGAGCAGGTTGCGCTTTTCATATCCAAATTTTTTATTTTACTTGCCAGCCTATAGCGCCGGTAGGCTCTCTTGAGGGGTCTAGATGGTATTCGGCCCCAGCCCGTTATGGCGCAGGCATGTGTTTTATTAGTGGCGCCATCTTTTCTTGGCTCATGCTGCCCCGCAGCTCGTTCTTGATTCACTTGGACGGTTTCCTGTAGAGTCCGGGTTGATGGGTGGTCTTCAGGACAGCATGTGGGTAGTTTCAAGCCACACGGCGGTGACTGAAAAATCCCAGGTGGTAGCGGCATATTCGAGCCCGCGTCATCCATCACGCAATGAATGCGGGGCACGCACGCTAACCACTCAGCCACCGCCTACCCAAATTATGTTCTAAAACTGTTACATGGGTTACAAACCTCAGCCTGAAGATTGTTGCATGTTTGATTTTTCAACATTTATTCCATACTTTGGCATGCCAGCTAATGCGCCGCAGTCAGCGTGCCACGCCCACACAGTACCCATTTAAATCTCCTCGCTATTGACATTTAAATGTATGTTTGACCGAAAAAAGATCTACCAAACGAAAACCAAAGGAGAGGATGTTGCCATAGACCATGTAACTCAATTTCGTATTTTTTGAAAATTATTTTCGTATTTTCAGGGAGGACTCTTCCCTTAAACAATACGTCGAAAAAGGTTGGTATTTTGGGGGAGTTTGTTTGAGACCCAGACCTGATTAATAAAAATATGCTTACGTGCCAAATGTGGATGATTACGGCACTTGTTGGAGTAACTTTAGGGTAAACCTCGATAAAACACACGGGCACAGGTAGCGAGGCTAGGCGTGTCATCATATTAATTTGCAACTCCTCACAATCATGTCGAGACGTCGACGTAACGTCTAACTATGAAGTAGTATTTATCACTGTCCCAAACGGCAGTTCTGTCTTTTTGCCTCACACACACACACACACACACACACACACACACACACACAAACACACAAACACACACCTGCATATTTACCATAGAACAGTGGTTCTTAGTCATGTTATCACCGCGCCGCTCTGGTAGGCTATTTGGTTCACCCCTCCACGCCCCCCAGTACTTGGTTTATCCCTCAAATAGCTACATGATCATTCCATCCACATATCCTGGCATTTTTTTCTCAACGCCCCCTCTCATCTTTTATCAAACTGCTAATATTATAAAATATAACTGGAAAAGTAGCATTCTGCCGCAGACTTTTTTTGCAAGAATTCTTTAGTGGCAAAATGGTTAAGAACCATTGCTTCTTGTTACATGCATATACCATGTAGTACTAATGGCAGTATTTTCCATGCAGAGGATAAATATTTTCCTTAGAGTAAAACTTTTTCGCAAATATTTTCATATGAGCATCAACTCCATGTGTAGGGCTGAAATATTGTTACAGTGTGTGTGTGTGTGTGTGTGTGTGTGTGTGTGTGTGTGTGTGTGTGTGTGTGAAAGGTAGAAGGACAAAACAAAGAGACTAATACGACAAGGTTAAACGTCGACGTCTCGACATGATTGAGAGGAGGTGCAAATTAATATGATGACACGCCTGGCCTCGCTACCTGTGCCCGTATGTTTTAGCGAAGTTTGCCCTAAAGCTACTCCTACAAGTGCCGTAATCATCCGCATTTGGCACGTAGGTATTTTTTGCCAATCAGGTCCGGGTCTCAAACATCCTCCCCCAAAATACCAGCATTTATCGACGTTTTGTTTAAATGTTACTTTCGAAAAATCCCCTGAAACCAATAGTGGTGTTCTCATCACACTGCAGCCATCAGAATAATACATACTTGAGAAATGTGATGCCTTTCTTTCTTTGAATTCTTGTCGCACTTATTAATACAGCTATCCAAGAAACACTATTACGTATATATTACGTAGTATAAAGGTAACGGTTTTGTAGCTTTTACGTAGCCAAGATACAGTTATTACGAAAATGTGTGGACTCCCAGGTACGTCCTCAAAACGCATTTCACTACGTAACTCACGACCTTTCTGCAGCCTTATGACAACGTACCATTAACACGTTTTTATGACGTTTGTACTACCTTTTTACCACGTCCTCATCACCTTTTAACAACCCATTTACTACGTATCAATTACGTTTTTGTTTCGTTATTGCTGCCCTTAGCGTGCATAGAGCCACGACCTTCCTGCTACGTACAATTAGCTTTCTACAACGGTTCGTGCAACAGCTCCTTCCAGTACCTGTAGCCGGTATCATAACTTATTTTCCTTTACTGCTTCAGTCACATAACCATATTATTTATCTATTTTTTATGCATATTATCACCAGTGAAAATCAATGGTAGTTCACTTGTAGATTAGCTGAGCCTTAAAATCTAAGTAAATGGATTCAAACTGCAATCTTACCTACATTTTTTTTCTAATCACTAAGCTTCTATGGAGGTCAGGTATCAAATAGGGATTCTACTTTCATCAAAATAACTTTCTTATTGTATGGACAGAATAAGTGGCTTAACTAGCAAACTATATTAGCCTATCTGCTCTCTGAAAATAAATCCGCCTCGTCAATAATTTGGACTCTGACATGATCCAAGTAAATATGTTATATTGTAATTGCATATACTGATTTTCAAAAGAGAAAGGAGAAAAGCATGAATAGAATATCAGCTCACCACATCTCATTCTATCTTTGTTCATTTGCTGGTTAAGACCAACTTAGATTTTAAGGCTCAGGTGATCTAGTAAAGAACCATTGATTTTCATTGTTGATTATATGGATAAAAAAAAGAGGTAAGGAATATGGTTGCGACTGGAGCAGTAAAGGGAAATAAGAGTTATGACACACAGGTTACAGGTACTGGAAGGAGCTGCTGCACGAACCATTGTTCTAGCAACGGGCGGCCGTTCGACACGAGCCTGTGATTGATGATTGATTGATAGTTTATTGTCGCAAATAAACAACATTAGAGAAGGGAGGAACATGCCATCCCAACCCTAGTAATACATGGGGAGTTGCGTTCGTGTGTGCGTGTCGGCGTGTGTCAACGGGCGCGAGTCTCTAGGGCCGGCGGCGGCGGCGGCTACACATGTTCGTTTTGAATGAAGAATTATGGTACATACAATACTTATTTTGGCATTACCATGAGGTGATAGCTGTGTCTCGTACATTATAGCATTTGTTTATTTCTTTTACTTTGGCCAGACAATTCTTTTAGCTAATAAAGAAAAAAAACATACGTCCTTGAGTGAATGACGGTAACTCTGCTGGGTCGCTGAGTCTGTCAGACGTCACTCACGCCAGCTTGCCTCAGGCCTCCAGTCCGTCCCTACACTACGCCCCACTGACTTTTTCCCCTTCCTTTTGAACATTCTAATTGCCTCTGTTTTACCATCGAGGATAAAGAAATACTGGAAAAGAAGTAATAGCAGTTCAAGTGACGGAGAGGGGCGAAGAAAAGAAATAATAGACGAAGTACTGGCCATTCTTCTCCCCCCGCTTCCAAATGACTGTCTCTTTGTTTTCGAGGAAGTAGCCTAATGGTGAAAACTAGGTAGCTACTCTACGGTTTCAGAGCTGGTTATCTTTCCGCTTTTTTTCTCTCCATAATGGAAAAAAGAAATGAAGATATATGATTAGTTAACTAGACAAATTCTTGGTACGATTTTGATGTTTTTTTTTTTTTTCTTGAATGCCAAAACGAGGATATAGAAATGTAAATGCAAGTTGACTGATTGATTGTGTCTTATTCTCCGTCTTTCCTGCCCTGGTTATTTAGGTATTTATTTATTATAACGATGTAACAAATCGTTCTTCTAAGGGTATTTGCAATGTCTGTAGCGTAATATTTGTGATTCTTATCTCCGTATAAAAGCTCCCGCAGTCCCCGTATAAAAGCTCTCGCAGTCCCCGCCGCGCCGCGCCGCCCCAGCAATGGATAAAATTGTTTCTGGTCAACCTATTTCCACCCCCTTGACGTATCAGAAACTTACTAATAAAATAAAAGGTAATTCAAAGGCTCTCCACCATGGATGTGTTCGTGTGTAAGTGTGTCTTACTCAAGTGGCAGAAATTCTCTCTCTCTCTCTCTCTCTCTCTCTCTCTCTCTCTCTCTCTCTCTCTCTCTCTCTCTCTCTCTCTCTCTCTCTCAGACACACTTGTACGTATTTCTTATCATCATCGCTGTCTATTTTGTGCTGATTTTTCCTGAATTATAAAATCAACAGCGAGGTAGCTACATACATGATGCGTGTGTACGACAATTGTTTGCCGAGTGAAGATGTCTCCATTCTTCCTCCAAGCCTGTGACGAGCGACAGAGGGGGAGAGAGAGAGAGAGAGAGAGAGTTACCTCCGTTTTTTTTATACTCTTTCTTTTTACTTTCCACTAGCTTCTTTTCACTCATTATTCACTATTGTTTTACACTATTGATTCGGTACCCGTACTTAGTGTTCATGAGCGTTATCGTTGTTCAGATAAATGAGTACGATGCTCGGTGTTACGAGCGCGAGAATTTGGAAACGTCGGAGCTTATTGGGTTAAATCGTAGACTTTGGGTGTGTCTCCCCGGAAGCAATCTTTAATGCTTTATTGCTTTATTATTGTGAAACAGTGCCGGAATAAATATTTAGAGGCTTCGAAAACGTTGTCGTGGAACATAACCCCCTATAATTAATGGGATGATAGGTTTGATATATGCGAATTCACATAATGCGAGCTTTTCGCAAAACGTAATCCTAGCATATAACGAATACTTGGTGTATATAATCTTCAAATTTAATCTTTAATACATTTGGAAGTAGAGTAGAGAATTTTTGTATAGAAAAAAAATTACGGAGATTAAAAATTTATATAATCATATCCTAGAGCATGCTAGGACAATGATGTGTAAAATTGACAGCAAAATTATAAAATCCAATATTTTTTTTTTCTACTGAATCGCTAGATCCCAAAATATGAGTCATGAGGAAACAAAACTAGATATTCCTTTTTCTCATAAAGGAAGAAATACATACACACAATCATTGCTTGAATCATATATGAAAAAAGATATACTTTCCTCTGAAATCAAAATAATTTCACCAAACAAACTTATTCCAGTAGGTAATTGCCCTAATACATTAGGGACTAGATTAACAATGCCTAGGGACTATAGCGGATCTCCAAGATACTATTAGAAAGTTGTGTGTAATGCAGTGGTTCCCAAACTGGGGGAGACATGAGCTGGATACAGGGGGCTGGATATATATATATATATATATATATATATATATATATATATATATATATATATATATATATATATATATATATATATATATATATATATATATATATATATTGCGCTGGTAGGCATCTTCCCAGTGGGGCCTGATGGTCGGCCCAAGGCTTCTTCCAGGTGGGGCCTGATGGTCGGCCCAGCCTGTTCTGGCGCAGGCGAGTGTTTATAGTGGCGCCATCTTGCATTGGCTCATGCCCCGGAACTCGTACTTGATTCGCTTGGACGGCTTCCTCTAGAGTCCGGGTTGATGGGTGGTCTTCAGGACAGCATGTGGGTAGTTTAAGCCACTCGGCGGTGACCGAAAAATCCGAGTGGCGTGATTCGAACCCGCGTATATATATATATATATATATATATATATATATATATATATATATATATATATATATATATATATATATATATATATATATATATATATATATATATATATATATATATATATATATATATATATATATAAACAAAGGATAGTGGGGGCATGAGGATTTCCTAGAAATCAATAGAGGGCATCATGTAAAAAGTTTTGGAACCACTGGTATGACGGAAGACATAAAGACATGAACACTCCGAAACAGTGCATTTTTTAAGGAAATTTCACTGGGCGACATGACTTAAATATCCCAAACCCAGAGCTAAAATCAATGTATATAAATGATAAGGAATTTAATAAGACTAAGTTATATAAATATTAATATCAATGATCGAGGAATTTAATTCGAACTTTGCACGCTGTAATGTAATATCTTGTGTAATGTAATGCATCATTTTCTTTCAAAGAAATACAATAAACCAAGAATACACATTAACAAAACTTATGAGGAGGTACCTCGTGGTCCTATCAGTACCAAATTAATACATGTATTTATAGTTTTATACTGGAAATAATATACTTTTCCGGTAAATTACTCCATATCACAAAAAATAGCAAAATATGCAATATAGAAAATAAAAAGATTATTTAATCCACATGTGTATCAAAAGAAAGAAAATATGCACAATAATTGCCACAAACGTTTTTTTTTCAGAAACTCAAAAAAAAAAAAAAGTTTAAATATGAAGCAGCATGATCAAGAAACAAATAAAGACCTCAAACTGAGCTCTCCTTGGCAAAGAGCTTCTTTATAAAATGCCTATCTTGATATAATCCTTTGTCTGGAACTTTGTATCTGCGCTGTTTTTTTCTGGAGAAACTTTGCTACAGCGGGTTTAGGATCAAAGTGTGCTTTCCCACTACTGTTAAGGGCAATATACATCCGACTATTGATGGCCTCTCTTGAGTAGCTGGATTGTTTAGGGCCTTTGGGAATAGTATGGCATGAGACAGCTCGTTCAGGACCAGTACTGTGAGGGGTTAGTGAGACATAGGCTTGAACTAGTTTGGAAAACACAGTTCCGGATTGGGAGATTTTTAACATGTGGTAGAGTTTCCCTGTTCCGTCTGTAATGTTACCAGGAACAGGAAGGTTTTCAGAGGAAAAATGTATAAGAACTTCATCAGAGAATTCAGTAATGCAATCTATTATAAAAATACCTTCTACAACCTTTCTTGTTGAGTTGATCATTTGTGCAGCTGTTTTTCCTTCGAGGAATACCTTAATTTGTTTTACTATGTCCTCTTGTTCCAGGTCAAGTCTTTGAGACAAATATTCCTTTGCACCCAAGACAATTCCAGTTCTAACACTTGATGTACTCCTCCTTGTTGAAAAATAGTGATTGTGAGAGATTCTTCTTCCACTTTCACTTGTTGAAGCTTCATGCTTTTCCCTCAGCTTTTCTTTCATACCTCCTGGATATGGACCAGCTTTCATTAATGTCACAGATGCAAGAGCAGCAACTTTAGATACTTCAATATCACAGAGCGTGGCCACAGATTTCTGACTATCTTTTTGTAGCTTTTCAAACAGGCGAAGGAGATCAAGCATTAGTGCTGAATAAAACTTTTGGTCGCCACCTTCTTTCCAGAGTTTCAGGAAGCCATTTACTGTTGCTTTTTCATTTCGGGTGCTAATTTTTTATGTGGATACAGAATTTCAGTGTGCCGGTATGGATGACAAATTCTTCCAAACTGATTCACACAGATTTAAAAGATGCTCGACAAATCTGACCTCAAAGTGCTCAGGAAACCTAAAAAAAGCAAATCCTGATTCTGCAACAATTTTCTTAAGCTCATCTGTTCGAACTGCAGAAGCTCTGTAATAAGATGCTACAGCTTTGATATTTGTTCTCCAATGTTTGATCTCAGCCACTGATGCCTCTGAATCAGAAAATGCTAGATCTGATCGATGTGCCACACACCATACACAAAGAAGATCTCTACCTAGATATTCATTTAGCTTGGCCCATAACCCAGACTTCCTTCCGATATTTGCACTCTCGCCATCTGTAGTCAATCCGGTCAGCTTCTTCTTTGCCACCTCGCCAATACCCAGGTATTTGAAATTAGTCAGTACAGCATCCATTAATCCTTCAGCCCCACGTTTTTCGGAATGACTTTCACCAAGGAAAATGTTCTTCATGTTCTTTTCCCTCCCCACAAAACGAGCTGTAAAAAATTTGTTATCAACTGAATATTTATCAAAAGAACCATCAACTTGTAGTGAAAAGCAGTCAGCATCAATTATTTTTTGAACAGTAGCTTCCATAACTACTTCAGCAACAGTGTCAAGCATCTCTCGATACACATTTGGATCTCGATAATGAAATGCAGATGCCGGTGGCTGAAAATCACAAAAGGATGCATCTAGCCCATATTCACGGTATACAGAGATCTGGTTGCTACAATGCATTTTTGCCAGTGATCGGCTAGGCCATGAATTCGCAGATAATGTAATTTGCTTGCTGTCATTATGCACATCAACTGCTAACTCGATTAACTGGGATACAGTTTCTGCTTCATATGACTTCATGATATTTACCCATGTGTGTTCATCAGACTGACTTAACTAGAGTTTTGGGGTCTCCTCTGCACAAACTGCAGCTTTGTGGACATTACTCTTCAGATGATCAATAATTATCTTCAGCTCCCTTTTGCCATCTGATCTGAGAGAGAGAGAGAGAGAGAGAGAAAACTATATTGGAAAATATATAGACAAAACAAAGCGACGTCTGGACGGGAAGAGGAAAAGAAAGAGAGGAAGAATGACATAGAAAGGTTAAGAAAGAAAGAAAGAGAAAGAAAAAAAGGAGGAGAAAAAGAGAAAGAAAGCAATAATGAGAAAGACGGCAAATATATAGACAGAGAGAAAGAAGCCTCCCCTTCTTGATCCACTCCTTGTATTGTCTCTTGGAATGTGCAGGAGTGTATAGGAAAGCAAGGGTAGGGTTAGAGGGTGAGGGACAGGCTCAGAGCGACCTTTGAAAGGGAAAGGCTGAGGAAGTGGGAATCTCCCTCCTCCTCCTCCTCCTCCTCCTCCTCCTCCTCCTCCTTCTTCTTCTTCTTCTTCTTCTTCTTCTTCTTCTTCTTCTTCTTCTTCTTCTTCTTCTTCTTGTTTCTCGTTGTCGTCCTCATCATAACGTTGCGCCCTCTCTTACTGGACCCGCTTTTTCAGATACGTTGAACCAGCCCCGCCACCGAGTAGCCCGCCGGAACCCTGGGCAAGCGTCTACATGCCCAACAGTAGACAGGTGGATGACTAAAAAGCTGCAAATACGTTTCTATGAAAGTAGGTGTGCCGGCATGTAAATAGGTGTGCCTGCCTGCCTGCCTGCCTGCCTGCCTGCCTGCCTGCCTGCCAATTAAAGCGAACGGGCTAGCTAACAGACAAACACAAAACTAGCTAGCTAACAAACTAAAAGACAAACTAGCTAGCTAGCAAACAAACAAACAAACAAACTCACTAGCTAGCTAGCTAGCAAGCAATCAAACAAGCTAGCTAGCAAACAAACAAACAAACAAACAAACAAACTAACTAACTAACTAACTAACTAACTAACTAACAAACAAACAAACAAACAAACAAACAAACAAACAAACAAACAAACAAACAAACAAACTCACTAGCTAGCTAGCTAGCAAGCAAACAAGCTAGCTAGCAAACAAACAAACAAACAAACAAACAAACAAACAAACAAACAAACAAACTAACAAACAAACAAACAAACAAACAAGGTAGCTAGCTAGCTAACAAACAAGGTAGCTAGCTAGCAAACAAACAAAATATTAAGCTAACTAGCAAACAAACAAACAAACTAACTAGCTAGCTAGCTAGCTAGCAAGCAAGCAAGCAAGCAAGCAAGCAAGCAAACAAGCTAGCTAGCTAGCAAGCAAGCAAACAAACAAACAAACAAACAAACAAACAAACTAACTAACTAACTAACTAACTAACTAACTAACAAACAAACAAACAAACAAACAAACAAACAAACAAACAAACTAACTAACCAACAAACAAACAAGGTAGCTAGCTAGCTAACAAACAAACAAACAAGGTAGCTAGCTAGCAAACAAACAAAAAACAAGCTAACTAGCAAACAAACAAACAAACAAACAAACAAACTAGCTAGCTAGCTAGCAAGCAAGCAAGCAAGCAAGCAAACAAGCTAGCTAGCTAGCAAGCAAGCAAGCAAACAAACAAATAAACAAACAAACAAACAAACAAACAAACAAACAAACAAACAAACAAGGTAGCTAGCTAGCTAGCAAACAAACAAACAAACAAACTAACTAACTAACTAACTAACTAACTAACTAACTAACTAACTAACTAACTAACTAACTAACTAACTAACTAACTAACTAACAAACAAACAAGGTAGCTAGCTACCAAACAAACAAAATAACAAGCTAACTAGCAAACAAACAAACAAACAAAGAAACAAACTAACTAACTAACTAGCTAGCTAACTAGCAAAAAAGCTAATTAGGGAGCTAGCTCGTTTGTTTGTTGCAAGCTAACTTGTTAGTTAGTTTTGTTGTGGGAGTTTTGTTCTGAGTTTGTTGAGGTTTGTAATGCGTGTTGGCTTTCCTTTTTTGGGGGGGGTTTGCTTGGGATGGAGTATTGCGATTTCTTTTTACATATGTTAGATGACTGTCTCTTTTTAGTGATTCTGAAAGTCCTTTAGCGAAAATAATCACTTGGATTATAGTGTCTTTCCTGCAATATTTGCCTGTGCAATGGAATAAGTATTATTTCATCTATCACTGAAATAGCTGGATGTTAATACAAAAATATTGCCATACTCAACTCCTAATACCTCCCCAATTGTTTTTTTTTTTTTTAATGCAAGACCATAGGTAATAGTAGCTGTATCTACAAAACGATTGGTAATAGGATTATCTGTTACTCAAGCAAATGGTACAAATAAATCATTCTCCTTGAACAAGTTTGTTTTTACATCCTGTGCATATGGGAGGAAAAATGAAATCTAATAGCGCTTTTATCAACTCTTTCATAGTTACTGAAATATTATAATACCTACAACCAGAATATATATATATATATATATATATATATATATATATATATATATATATATATATATATATATATATATATATATATATATATATATATATATATATATATATATATATATATATATATATATATATGTATTCTATTGTATGTGAGAGGTATAGAGAAAGTAATTGCTTGTTAAGGCTTTTATTCTAAGAATCTACCTCAAAAAAGTCTAAAAAGTTCAGAGTTAAAAGTGTAATGATTACCGAAGTAGAAAAATCATATAAGATCTCTATTCATAACTCCCGTAACACCTAGGTGTGAATATACTGCTCCTGTATGGTTTATGGTAGCAAAAGACTTCAAAGATATAATCAAGAGAGAATCATACAATGTAATAAACTCTACCCACATACTGGCCAAAGAATATGCTAAAGATATTTCTCAAGGAAAAAAAAAAAATCACTCCTTAGCAATGGCTTTTAGTTACAGCAGAAGAGCAACTCGTGGGGTTCCCCGTCCGCTAGGGGAACCTACGGCGGAGCTATGTGCGTGGTTCTCCTTAAACTCTTTTTTTTTTTTTTTTTGTGTGTGTGTGTGTGTGTGTGTGTGTGTGTGTGTGTGTGTGTGTGTGTGTGTGTGTGTGTGTTCTTCTAATTCTAATTCTTATTCTTACTAGCTAGCGCAAGACTAATGTATCGCAGTGTCTGTGCTGGCTGGCTGGCTGGCCCTGGTGGTTGGTTTTGCACTTAGTTTAGCTTACCCTCCCAAACGTTTTCTTCTTCTCCTCAGGGTCTACCTCGCCACCTAGCACCTGTGTGTGAGGCCGGATGTTTAGGTTGGGTTAAACTATACCGTGTGAAGGTGAAGGTGAAGGTACAAACCGATGCATGCTTTCTCGGGTGAGGCAGGGGATCATACATGACGTCAGTGAGTGAGTGACTGATTCATTTTACTCATTCCGGACCTACTCCACAGGCCACAGCGGGTCGGAGCCCACCCAGCTACTACCTACCTACCTACCTACTTCATCTCGGCGGGGGCAGCGCCGCATCCGATCTGCACGACGGCCATCATCTTCTACTTCTACTTCTTCTTCTTCTTCTTCTTCTTCTTCTTCTTCTTCTTCTTCTTCTTCTTCTTCTTCTTGTTTCTCGTTGTCGTCCTCATCATAACGTTGCGCCCTCTCTTACTGGACCCGCTTTTTCAGATACGTTGAACCAGCCCCGCCACCGAGTAGCCCGCCGGAACCCTGGGCAAGCGTCTACATGCCCAACAGTAGACAGGTGGATGACTAAAAAGCTGCAAATACGTTTCTATGAAAGTAGGTGTGCCGGCATGTAAATAGGTGTGCCTGCCTGCCTGCCTGCCTGCCTGCCTGCCTGCCTGCCTGCCTGCCTGCCAATTAAAGCGAACGGGCTAGCTAACAGACAAACACAAAACTAGCTAGCTAACAAACTAAAAGACAAACTAGCTAGCTAGCAAACAAACAAACAAACAAACTCACTAGCTAGCTAGCAAGCAATCAAACAAGCTAGCACTAACTAACTAACTAACTAACTAACTAACAAACAAACAAACAAACAAACAAACAAACAAACAAACAAACAAACAAACAAACAAACAAACTCACTAGCTAGCTAGCTAGCTAGCTAGCAAGCAAGCTAGCTAGCAATCAATCAAACAAACAAACAAACAAACAAACAAACAAACAACAAGGTTGCTGAAGCTGGCAAACAAACAAACCAACAAACAAGGTAGCTATCTAGCAAACTAACAAAATAACAAGCTAACTATAAAAAAAAAAAAAAAAAACAAACAAACAAACAAACAAACAAACAAACTAGCTAGCTAGCTAGCAAACAAACAAACAAACAAACAAACTAACTAACTAACTAACTAACTAACTAACTAACTAACTAACTAACTAACTAACAAACAAACAAACAAACAAACAAACAAACAAACAAACAAACAAACAAACAAACAAACAAACTAACTAACTAACTAACTAACTAACTAACTAACAAGGTAGCTAGCTAGCAAACAAACAAGGTAGCTAGCTAGCAAACAAACAAAATAACAAGCTAACTAGCAAACAAACAAACTAACTAACTAACTAACTAACTAACTAACTAACTAACTAACTAACTAACTAACTAACTAACAAACAAACAAACAAGGTAGCTAGCTACCAAACAAACAAAATAACAAGCTAAATAGCAAACATACAAACAAACAAACAAACAAACAAACAAACAAACAAACTAACTAACTAACTAACTAACTAACTAACTAACTAACTAACTAACTAACTAACTAACTAACTAACTAACTAGCAAAAAAGCTAATTAGGGAGCTAGCTCGTTTGTTTGTTGCAAGCTAACTTGTTAGTTAGTTTTGTTGTGGGAGTTTGGTTCTTAGTTTGTTGAGGTTTGTAATGCGTGTTGGCTTTCCTTTTTTTTGGGGGGGGGTTTGCTTGGGATGGAGTATTGCGATTTCTTTTTACATATGTTAGATGACTGTCTCTTTTTAGTGATTCTGAAAGTCCTTTAGCGAAAATAATCACTTGGATTATAGTGTCTTTCCTGCAATATTTGCCTGTGCAATGGAATAAGTATTATTTCATCTATCACTGAAATAGCTGGATGTTAATACAAAAATATTGCCATACTCAACTCCTAATACCTCCCCAATTGTTTTTTTTTTTTTTTTTTAATGCAAGACCATAGGTAATAGTAGCTGTATCTACAAAACGATTGGTAATAGGATTATCTGTTACTCAAGCAAATGGTACAAATAAATCATTCTCCTTGAACAAGTTTGTTTTTACATCCTGTGCATATGGGAGGAAAAATGAAATCTAATAGCGCTTTCATCAACTCTTTCATAGTTACTGAAATATTCTAATACCTACAACCAGAATATATATATATATATATATATATATATATATATATATATATATATATATATATATTTATATATATATATATATATATATATATATATATTCATTATTGTATGTGAGAGGTATAGAGGGAAGTAATTGCTTGTTAAGGCTTTTATTCTAAGAATCTACCTCAAAAAAGTCTAAAAAGTTCAGAGTTAAAAGTGTAATGATTACCGAAGTAGAAAAATCATATAAGATCTCTATCCATAACTCCCGTAACACCTAGGTGTGAATATACTGCTCCTGTATGGTTTATGGTAGCAAAAGACTTCAAAGATATAATCAAGAGAGAATCATACAATGTAATAAACTCTACCCACATACTGGCCAAAGAATATGCTAAAGATATTTCTCAAGGAAAAAAAAAAATCACTCCTTAGCAATGGCTTTTAGTTACAGCAGAAGAGCAACTCGTGGGGTTCCCCGTCCGCTAGGGGAACCTACGGCGGAGCTATGTGCGTGGTTCTCCTTAAACTCTTTTTTTTTTTTTTTTGTGTGTGTGTGTGTGTGTGTGTGTGTGTGTGTGTGTGTGTGTGTGTGTGTGTGTGTGTTCTTGTAATTCTAATTCTAATTCTTATTCTTACTAGCTAGCGCAAGACTAATGTATCGCAGTGTCTGTGCTGGCTGGCTGGCCCTGGTGGTTTTGCACTTAGTTTAGCTTACCCTCCCAAACGTTTTCTTCTTCTCCTCAGGGTCTACCTCGCCACCTAGCACCTGTGTGTGAGGCCGGATGTTTAGGTTGGGTTAAACTATACCGTGTGAAGGTGAAGGTGAAGGTACAAACCGATGCATGCTTTCTCTGGTGATGCAGGGGATCATACACGACGTAAGTGACTGACTGACTGATTCATTTTACTCATTCGGACCTACTCCACAGGCCACAGCGGGTCGGAGCCCACCAGCTACTACTACCTACCTACCTACTTCATCTCGGCGGCAGCGCCGTCCGATCTGCACGACGGCCATCATCGTCTCAACGACCTACCTCCAGCTCTGTTTTGCGTTTTTTTTTTTATTTGTTATGTTATGTCTTGTGGGTTAATTGTTGTTATCGTCGTTGTCAGCAGAGGAGTCCCTTACCTGCCGTGAAGAAAACAAACAAACAAACAAACTAAGTGTGGGAAGCCTGCCAGACGTCGGGGTTGTTCATTTTTGTCAAGAATGAGGTCTTCTTCCTAGTAATATCAGCAGGAATTGACCCAGGAATGTCACTGTAGTTGAGGGTGTGTCCAGAAGTCTCTTTTGAAAGGTGTGGCTCCCAAGGGAGCCGGATTAACGGTACTGAAGTGTCGTCCCTGACAGGCCGAGGTCGAGTCCTTCGTCTCGGTCTGCTTGGGCGGGAGCACCGCCTGGATGTTAGCAGCACACCTCACTTGGCAATGGTGACGCCGGAGAGGAGCGTGTTCAGCTCCTCGTCGTTGCGGATGGCCAGCTGCAGGTGGCGGGGGATGATGCGGGTCTTCTTGTTGTCGCGGGCCGCGTTGCCGGCCAGCTCGAGCACCTCGGCGGCCAGGTACTCCATGACGGCCGCCAGGTACACGGGGGCGCCGGCGCCCACGCGCTCGGCGTAGTTGCCCTTCCTCAGGAGACGGTGGATCCTGCCCACGGGGAACTGCAGGCCGGCACGGCTGGAGCGGGACTTTGACTTCCCCTTCACCTTTCCTCCCTTGCCGCGTCCAGACATGTCGACAGTGAGTGGTGGGGGCGTGGACTTGCGCTTCTGCTGTGGGCTCGGAGAGCGAATACCTGCCGCTCGCGGCTTTTTCGCCCTATAGTGCAGCGCAGGATCGGAGGGCGGGGACGGCCGGGCGAGCCTGCCAATGGGAGCGCGTGCCGCCACGCGTCCCCGCGATCCCGAGGGAGCGGCGCCGCCATAAAGGGGGAATCCGGGGGCGGCCCGGCAACATTCGCTCGCCGTCTGGGAACGAAGAAGCAGACATGCCCCCCAAAGCATCAGGAAAGGCCGCCAAGAAGGCTGGCAAGGCCCAGAAGGCCATCGCCAAGGGTGACAAGAAGAAGAAGCGCAGGAGGAAGGAGAGCTACTCGATCTACATCTACAAGGTGCTCAAGCAGGTCCACCCCGACACCGGCGTCTCCTCCAAGGCCATGTCCATCATGAACTCCTTCGTGAACGACATCTTCGAGCGCATCGCCGCCGAGGCCTCTCGCCTGGCCCATTACAACAAGCGCTCCACCATCACCAGTCGGGAGATCCAGACGGCCGTCCGTCTCCTCCTGCCCGGTGAGCTGGCCAAGCACGCCGTGTCCGAAGGCACCAAGGCCGTCACCAAGTACACCTCCTCCAAATAAGCAACCCACCACTGGGAAAAGAACCGGCTCCATCGGAGCCTAAACTATTTCGAAAGAGCAAGACAGTTACTCTCTCTCTCTCTCTCTCTCTCTCTCTCTCTCTCTCTGCTCTCTCTGAAAGAACTCTCTCTCTCTCTCTCTCTCTCTCTCTCTCTCTCTCTCTCTCTCTCTCACTCTCTCCACCCACTCTCTCACTCCACTGAGCTGACCCACCAAGGGATGCATGGCATCAATAAGCGGACCGAGTCCCGCCAGTGCTCGCCAAACCGCGACCAAAGCTTGAAATCGCCAATGCTTCTCTCGGTCGTTTGTTGTTAGCTGCAGGGGATCACGATGAGCGATATATGCCTACATAGCAGCCGTCATCAGTAGTTAGTGATTACGCCCCTCCGTTTATATTTATTTACTTGTTCTGGTAATTCCTGTCTTCCTGCCTGCATGTAGTCCCCACTTATTCCCTACTCGTGCACCCGCCAGTTGAAATAAGTTAAGAGAGAAATCAAAGCCCCCCAATCAATTGATATGAGATTATGAAGCAGAAGGATATGTGGGAAAGGCAACAAGCCAGTGATCCTCCTCCCCCCCTGCCCGCCCCAGTGTCTGTCTAAACTCTCTCCCGGAAAGTGACTTTTGCCCGGAAAAGGGCCTAGATATAGTGTGAGCAGATTGTAGTACTCAGACGGGCAACGCCCGCTTAGGCACGCTCGCCGCGAATGCGACGGGCCAGCTGGATGTCCTTTGGCATGATGGTGACACGCTTGGCGTGGATGGCGCAGAGGTTGGTGTCCTCGAAGAGACCGACGAGGTAGGCCTCTGAGGCTTCCTGCAGAGCCATGACGGCAGAGGACTGGAAGCGGAGATCGGTCTTGAAATCCTGGGCGATCTCGCGCACCAGACGCTGGAAGGGCAGCTTCCTGATGAGGAGCTCGGTGCTCTTCTGGTAGCGGCGGATCTCACGGAGGGCCACGGTCCCGGGCCTGTAGCGGTGAGGCTTCTTGACTCCTCCGGTGGCCGGGGCCGACTTATGAGCGGCCTTTGGTGGCCAGCTGCTTGCGGGGCGCCTTGCCACCGGTGGATTTCCTGGCAGTCTGCTTGGTACGGGCCATGGCTACGGACGAACAGAACAGTTGAGTCTGCCAGCCGTTTCTGGTTTTTATAGTTTTGGCGGCCGGGGGAGGAGCGGTGGTCCGCCGCGCCCTGCGCGTGCGCCGCCTCCTAGTCCCGCGCTTGCCCGCCCCCGTCAGGCAGTGCATCTATCTAGCCCTATTGGAGGAATTTAGGGGTGTCTTGGAGCTGTCTGCATATGCTAGAGCCTAGTACAGTGTGGAGGCTCACCCAACGTCACTGGGCCGTCCGGAAGTAGACGGCAGGAGCCAGCCTATCGCCCAAAGACCCACCACCGCCGCCTCTGGCTCTGCATATATAGAGCGAACGCTGCAACAACCCACAAGAGGAAGACCGTCCAGCAGAGGAAGAGGCAGCAGACACGAGCCGTGGAGGTCGCTCCTGCCCCCCGGGAAGCGGATCGGAGGAGACCCACGGAGGGGCCCCCCCGGTACCGCCTAGTGCACAGGGGAGACTGCACCAGCGATTACCTCGCGGTGCGCCACCTGGATACACTGCGCCGCCCGGCGCCGGCTGTGCACCTCCAGACCCCGACGCCATTCCTCCTGACTCCGAGGGACGCGGCCGCGGCCGAGTTTCTCGAGGAGGTAGTAGCTCGTCGCCCTCGAGGCATTGTCCTCCAGAGGCTGGATCAAGCACCGAGGAGAGTGAAGGGGGTGCTTGTGGGGTACCCCCTCGAGTACGATGCCGAGGACATCAGGAAGCTAACAGACAGCGGAGTGACTCACGTCAGGCGTTGCCATGTCGTGAGAGAAGGACGGAGACTACCCACGAGGAACGTGGAACTGGTCATGGACCGGGAATCGCTTCCCAAGGACTTGTCACTCGGCTGGCTCGGCAGGTACCGCGTACGGCCTTTCGTAGAGGAGCCGACGCGGTGCTTCAAGTGCCAGAAGTTTGGCCACGTGGCCAGGCTCTGCCGCGGGTCGCGGCTAACCTGCGCGGTGTGTGCGGGCAGCCACGACTCCATCGTGACTATACGAGCCAGACGGGAGGACGCCAGCCGGCATCCGCCAAGATGCGGCAACTTCGGCTGGAGACACCCAGCGAGGTCGCGGAGGTGCGCGGGCAGGCGGCGACTTCCAACCACGGAGAGGGGACCGGTGCCCCAGCCGCGAGGCCACGGCCAGACGGAGATGACGGCGCCACCACGGCCCCGCCCCCGACGGAGGAAGACTATCCGCCGCTACCCGCTCAGCAGCCAATGCGGCCAGGGAGCGCACCCCGCCGCAGGAGGAACCGCAACAAGAAGAAGAGACGACCAGCAACCACGGCGGAGGGACCCACTCCCGCCCCAGTGGAGCGGCGCACGCCCACAGAGACGGAGCACCTCAGCTCAGCCGGAGCGGAGACGCGTGCGTCGACCGGGACGGAGGACGCCCCGCCACTCAGCCGTTCGAGGAGGATGAGCGCGCCCGGCCGTCTAGACGCTGGGTTGACGAAGACGTTTTGGATCAGCCCAGACTCCACCAGGAAAGCGACCGTCACCTATCGCCCCACCGCTCCGACCTTCGACCTGCACGACCTGATGGTGCGCCTGCAAGCAGTGATGGCAAGAATGCACTGCGACCTGCTACAAGCCCTGGGCGCCCATCGCACCTCGGCGACGGACGCTGTCCTGAAGAGAGCAGAGACCGACCTACTGACCTTGACGCCAGGGACGCCGAGGAAGACGCGACCGACGACGAACTCCGTGGACGAGGAGAACCCAATGCTGGAGGACCTCCGGGCCGCCCAGGCCTGAGGTTCTTACAGTGGAACATCCGAGGACTCCGCGCCAACAAGACTCTGCTCCAGGCCGCTCTCATCGAGGATGAAGTAAGTGTTTGCCTCCTACAGGAAACGCTGGTTAGGGGGGATTGCCACCTCCGCTTTCCCGGATACACGGCTCACCATCTCCCGATCAGGGACGAGACTGGGGGTAGAGGTTCCCTGATCTTGGTCAGCAACTCCATCCCCATAGGGTGGTCGAACGCCCCATAGACTGCGGCGAGGTGTCGAGACCCAAGCCGTCACCCTCCTCCTTAACGGGACGGAGGTCATAGTCTACAATGTATACAGCAAGCCGAGACGTGAGCTTGACCTCACTGAGCTCCTCACTCTTGCCGGAGAGGCCAGCGTCCTTGTTGGAGGCGATTTCAACGCCCACCACGAGGTGCTGGGTTCCAGGAGCAACGCCAACGCTGCAGGGCAGCATCTGGCAACGCTGCTCCAGGATCTTGAGGGCGCCGTGCTGCTAAACACAGGTGAGCCGACACACGTCCAGGGCAACGCCCTGGACCTCACGTTAGTTTCTTCCGCGTTGGCCGACGGAGCAGACTGGCGACTACACCCGACCTTGACGAGCGACCATTTTGCGATTCTGACGACGCTCGATGTCCCCCTCCCGCCGAAGGAGGCCGGGCCGAGCAGGTGGCGGCTGGACAGGGCCAACTGGGCCACCTTTCGTAGAGAGGTGGCTAAGTGGTGGCTTCACTACAGCCAGCCTGATGACATAGACCGCTTCGACCGAGACCTTGCTGCAGCTTTGACCGACGCCGCCGACAGAGCCATCCCGAAGGCAGTCGGTCGTAGACCGCCTACCAAGAACGGATGGTTCCGCAGCCCCGAGTCAAGGAGATGAACCATCGAGTCAACAACATCCGCAAGCTCTTTCTCATGTACCGCACGCAGTAGAATCTACAGCTACTTCTCTAAGAAGTGGACAACGCACGACATGTTGCCAGGGAGAGGGAGACCAAGTGGCTGAGCTGGTGTGAGAGCTTCGGCTCGCGCACCAGCCTCAGAACGCTCTGGTCATGCCTCCGGCGGGCAACAGGAGGAGACCTCCAGGCCTGCCGCACATCCCACCCCGAAGGAAGAAGCCAACAGGCTCATCCGTTCGTACGCGGACCGCGCATCCGCAGGCAACCTCCCCCAAGAAGTGCAACGAAAGCAGCAGGAGCTACTACAAGGCAGGCTGGCCCGCATCCGGCGTGCGGAGGCCCGGCCTGCAGTCACCGACCCACTCTTTACGAGAGAAGAACTGAAGAGAGCAGAGAAGAGAAGCAAAGACACCGCGCCCGGCGAGGATGGTATTACCTACTCCATGTTACGCAACATGGGGTCGGCTGGTGAGAGCGCCCTTCTGGCCCTCATCAACGCCTCCTGGGAGGCGGGTCGCCTTCCAGTCCGTTGGAAGGCGGCACTCGTCCACCCGGTACCGAAACCCACGGACCCAGGCACGACACGGCCCATCTCTCATCAGCTGTGCTGCCAAGACTGCTGAGATAATGGTACTGACTCGCCTACAGTGGCAAATGGCCCGCCCCATCACAACGTGTACGGGTTCACAGAGGGGAAGAGTGCTGCTGACAGCATGGCCTCCCTTCTGTCCACGATCAACAACCAGCCGGCTGTTGTGGTCTTCCTCGACCTAGAGAAGGCCTTCGAGCTGGCCTCGCCCACTGCCATTGCTGATGCTCTTGCGGCAAAAGGTGTGTCAGGGCGGCTCCTCAGTTGGGCACGACTACCTTCGCGACCGCACAGCAAAGGTAAGGTTCCAGGGCCACGTCTCCAGCAAGCAGGGCTTCGAGAACGGCACCCCGCAAGGGGGCGTCCTCAGCCCAACGCTTTTCAACGCCCTCATGGAAGCCCTTGCCGGGCTTCCGCTAGGACGCAACGTCACCCTACTCAGCTACGCCGACGACCTCGCGTTAGTCGCCGTAGGTAGAGGCAACAGGCTCTCATGGGCACAGAAGGCCCTCGACTCAGTCACCGCTGCCTGCAGAGACCTAGGTCTCTCGGTTTCAGCCGGGAAGTCGAGGGCGATGTCGATCCTCGGCCCGACGCCTGAGCAGAGCCTGAGGATACAGGGTGTACGACTCGAGTGGTGCACAGCGTACCAGTACCTTGGAGTGTGGATCGACCACAGGCTCACCTTCTCGAAGGAGGCTGAGTACCTGAAGAGTAGGATGAAGTGCCGGCTCACCGTGATGCGGAGGATGACGACCACGAGAGCGGGGGCGACGCACCGAGTCCTTAAACTGTATTACGTACAGGCCGTCCGTACCCTCGCGGACTACGCGGCGGTGGCGATGGTGTCCCTCTCAGACAGCGTCGCGACTTCTCTCGAGAGGTGCCAGAACGACGCGCTGCGGCATATCCTCGGAGCGCCCAGGTGGACGAAGCTAGAGGCTCTGCGAGCAGAGGCTGAGCTCCCTCCCCTGATGCTCCGGATCGAACAGGTGGCAGCCGCGTGGGCAGCCAAAACAGTCGTCAGACTGTCCGACACCCCTGCGAGACGGAGGTTACTAACCTCTCTAGCACAGGATGCCAGGCTTTTCACCGACAGGACGTGGGCACGAGGGATAGCGAGAGCGACCCGACTCTCACTCCCGGACGTGGACCTGGCAGGAAGAGGACCGGATGAGAAGGCAGAGGGCTACGTCGACCCGCCGCCATGGGCTGCGGATGTGGCTCGCTTCCACATGGACCCCTTGCCTTTCAGCAAGCAGCAGTGCTCACGCGAGACCTTACTCGCCCACGCAAGAGGAACCCTTGCCCGCACATCTTCGGATGGGGCAAGTGTATACTACACGGACGGATCCGTTGACCGAGAGAGAGGCAGAACAGCGGCGGCCTTCGTGAGCGGCGAGGAGACACACGGTTGGCGGACCGGCGACCACTGCTCTACCCTTCAGGCAGAGCTAGTGGCACTCCTGACAGCGCTCCAGCACGCCCTACGCACCGACAACAAGGACATCAACGTTTACACTGACTCGATGACAGCACTCCAGACGCTCAGACGAGACAGGGTACGTGACAACATCAGACTGGTGACTATGACACTAGACACTCTGGCACGCCTGCGACGCGACGAGCGAGCCGTGACGTTCGCCTGGATACCCAGTCACGTGGGTGTCCCGGGCAACGAGGCGGCGGATGCAGCAGCCAAGCAGGCGCTGGACCAGGACCGGATCGCGATCGAGGTCCCTGTTAGCTTACAACAGCTAAAACGCACAGCGAAGAGGACCACAGGAAGGCGCGCGCTCGCGTTGGTGAAGGACGCTGAGGCAACCTCAGCGTCCCTTCATTGGTACGCCAACGCCACCGGCTACGAGACCGTTCCTCCCTCCTCCTTAGCGAGGAGGGATAGAATAATGATCCACAGACTGCGACTCGGCTACCCGACCGTTCGCTCCCATAGCGGACTACGAGGGCGAGTTGTGTCTGCACTGCCTGGAGGATGCGGACGACCCCTCGTCCACTACCTCCTGGACTGTGCGCAGAACAGGCCCGCTAAGGACGATGGCGGCCAGGAGGTTACACCCTTGCGGAGAGAAGAACAGCTGCAGCAAGGATGGTACGGTACCTGACGGACGACCTCAGGACACTCACGAGGTTCCTCAGACAGAGAGCCTCCACGGTAAACGACGAGACAGTATGACTTCCTTTTTTTTTTTTTTATTTTTTTTTTTTAGTCAGTTATTTTTATTTACTTATTTATTTTTATTTAGTTATTTACTTAGTTATTTAGATTTTATTTTATTATTAACTTATTTATTTATGTATTTATTTAATTTTATTATTACTATTATTATTATTATTATATATATATATATATATATATATATATATATATATATATATATATATATATATATATATATATATATATATATATATATATATATATATATATATATATTTTTTTTTTTTTTTTTTTTTTTTTTTTTTTTACTATTACTATTATTTATATTATTATTATTATTATTATTATTATTATTATTATTATTATCATTATTATTTATTTATTTATTAATTTATTTATTTATTTATTTTTTATTTTATCTATTTTCTTAATTTTTATTTTATTTATTATTATTATTATTATTATTATTATTATTATTATTATTATTATTATTATTATTATTATTATTATTATTTTTTTTTTTTTTTTTTTCTAAAAACCTTCGACTATACTTGCGTGGTTCGAATGACCCACTTTAAACAAATGATCCCTTTGCTATACAAAGGACTCTTCCAACTGTCACTTACTGTTCAATCTTTCGGTCTCATGCAATCCCCTCCGTTCCGCTCACCACCTGTGGCTTGACCCCACCAAAAGGTCTGTTTCTACTGCCTCCCACTTTACTTGCGTGGTTCGAATGACCCACTTTAAACAAATGATCCCTTTGCTGTACAAAGGTCTCTTCCTTCTGTTATCTTACTGTGCCACCTTTTACCCTCATAGAATCCCCTCCGTTCCGCTCGCCTCCCTCCGACTATCAGGGCTGGACCCCATCTAAAGGTCCCTCCGCTATACGGAGTACTTCTCAAACCATCCACTCTGCCAAATATACGTACAAACCACTGTCGCCCTCTGACTTCCTTAATTTCAATTATTCACACCTTTCAATCCTCGGGACCTGGAGTGGGGTTTTGTCGGTCGCTCATGGTACGCTGCGCGCTGGCCATTGGGGCCGTGTTGGGTGCGGCACTGGCGTTTCTGGGCGTGACGCGTCCGTGGCTTAGAGAGATCCAAGAGAGAGGCGGGCCAGCCTATGGCACATAGCCCGCGAGGGCTAACAACCCTCAAAAACCCACCACCCACCCAGTGAGTGCAGACCCTCTCTCCTCACTGCTGCTCTCCCTGACTTGCCCCTGCAGACGGCCCGGTTGAGCTCTCAGCTCCCGCCTCTGCTATGGCGGCAAGAAGGAAGCGGCCCACGGAGTCTGCTCCTGACGACGGGGACGGATGGACCCGCGTGCAGAGCA
Organism: Eriocheir sinensis; assembly: GCF_024679095.1. Lineage (NCBI taxonomy): Eukaryota > Metazoa > Arthropoda > Malacostraca > Decapoda > Varunidae > Eriocheir > Eriocheir sinensis. The sequence continues at coordinate 1,007,778 of NW_026111787.1, read as the reverse complement.
AGCGGGCCCGAAGGAGGACGCTTCACGAGGACGGCGGGGAGGACCGATCGAGCGGACCCCTGCCGGAGTGGAGGCTGGTGTCTTCGGACTTCAGCACCCACTACCAGGCCATTCGGTGGTTGGAGGACGAGCGGAAGCTGCGACTCCGGGTGACGGTCTCCCGCGCGGGGGACTTCCTCATCCGTGCGTGGGACTGGGACCACGCCACCACCCTGGACGAGATTGCTGCTGGACGGACCCGCGGCATCACCCTGGAGAAAAAGGAGGCGGCGGTGAAGGGTGTCCTGCTTGGATACCCAACCCACCTCCCATTGGACCCGGTGTTGGCGCACCCCTGCGTTGCAGCTGCAGTGAGGTGCCACTACAACGCCGGCCACGGACGACGCCTGCCCACCCGGAGCGTGCAGCTGACGCTGCGGGGACGTGTCCCCGCCTCGCTGGACCTCGGATGCTGGGGACGCTTTACCTGCCGCCGCTACGTGCCGGAGCCTGTGCGCTGTTACAAGTGCCAGGCTTTCGGCCTGAGCAGCGGCTGTGTTCCAGGACGAAGGAGCTGTGCGGCGTGTGCAGCGGGGACCACGCTACGAGGGACTGCGTTCGCCGCCTTAGGGAAGGCGTGGCGCGCCCGGTGGCTGTGTGCCCTAACTGCAGTTCAGGTCACCATGCCTGGAACCGCAGGTGCCCGCTCGACTCCGCAGAATCCGGGAGCCAAGCTGCAGAGGACGACGTCTTCGGCGGACCGGCAGCAGCGCGGCCAAGGCAGCCGCCCACGGAGGAGAGGACGCCACCCACGGTGAAGGACGAAGAGGAGGCGCCGCAGACGGAAGAGGAGGACGGGACCCACGGAACTGAGCGTCCCGACACCAAAGTCTCCCGCTAGGGAGATGGAGGTGGACCCACCACGGCCGACGAGAACGGAGACGGCTGCGGCGACCGCCGAGGTGACACCCCCAGTAGTGTCCCCAGATGTACCCGCGCCGAAGAAGACAAAGAGGACCAGGGACCAGACACTCGAGACGGTGGACGCGCCGGCGACTGCAGTGGAGCCAGCACCCCGCGAGGGCCCCGGCAGCTGCCAGGCGACCCAGACCCCACGGACCTACAATTTCAGTGAGGGCGAGTTGGTGGATCTCCTGATCCGCTACGAGCACCTCACTGAACAAGAGGAGGAGGCTAGGTTCGAGAGGATCCCGCACGAGACAGCCCTCCCCTTAGTGAGGAGGACACTCCGTGAAGGGAAGCCGCTCCCAGCCTCCATCCGCACGGCCCGCCCACTGGGTAACCCCCCACGTCACTTCGACCACAGGCAGGAGGTTGAGTGGGCGACTTACGAGGAGGAAGACGTCTCGGAGGACGAGGTCGACGTCGGAGACGTGGACGACGACCTCTTCCTCAACGCAGACAGAGACCTCACCGACGCTGAGCTCGAAAGCTACTACGCCGGTGACCACTGAATAAAAAGACATTTCATCCATGTGTAATCTTGTCCAATTGTAACTAGTGCCAACTATGTATCGTACATCGGGCAGGCTGCTTGTTTAGAGCCTGCTTTGGTAACCGCTTATTTTTGTAATTTTCATGTTTATTTTTATTTTTGTATCTTATGTAAAAGTTATCAATAAACTATTAAAGCAAAAAAGGCAGCCCACAGTTCCGGCGCAGACAGCAGTGAGTGCAGACCCTCTCTCCTCACTGCTGCTCTCCCTGACTTGCCCCTGCAGACGGCCCGGTTGAGCTTTCAGCTCCCGCCTCTGCTATGGCGGCAAGACGGAAGCGGCCCACGGAGTCTGCTCCTGACGACGGGGACGGATGGACCCGCGTGCAGAGCAAGCGGGCCCGAAGGCGGACGCTTCACGAGGACGGCGGGGAGGACCGGTCGAGCGGACCCCTGCCGGAGTGGAGGCTGGTGTCTTCGGACTTCAGCACCCACTACCAGGCCATTCGGTGGATGGAGGACGAGCGGAAGCTGCGACTCCGGGTGACGGTCTCCCGCGCGGGGGACTTCCTCATCCGTGCGTGGGACTGGGACCACGCCACCACCCTGGACGAGATTGCTGCTGGACGGACCCGCGGCATCACCTTGGAGAAGAAGGAGGCGGCGGTTAAGGGTATCCTGCTTGGATACCCTACCCACCTCCCATTGGACCCGGTGTTGGCGCACCCCTGCGTTGCAGCTGCAGTGAGGTGCCACTACAACGCCGGCCACGGACGACGCCTGCCCACCCGGAGCGTGCAGCTGACGCTGCGGGGACGTGTCCCCGCCTCGCTGGACCTCGGATGCTGGGGACGTTTTACCTGCCGCCGCTATGTGCCGGAGCCTGTGCGCTGTTACAAGTGCCAGGCCTTCGGCCACAGGCAGCGGCAGTGTACCAGGACGGAGGAGCTGTGCGGCGTGTGCAGCAGGGACCACGCCACGAGGGACTGCGTTCGCCGTCTTCGCGAAGGTGTGGCGCGCCCGGTGGCTGTGTGCCCGAACTGCAGTTCCGGGCACCATGCCTGGAACCGCAGGTGCCCCGCTCGGCTCTGCAGAATCCCGGGTGCCAAGCTGCGGAGGACGACGTCTTCGGCGGACCCGGCAGCAGCGCGGCCTATGCAGCCGCCCACGGAGGAGAGGACGACACCCCACGGTGAAGGACGGAAGAGGAGGCGCCGCAGACGGAGGAGGAAGCCGGGACCCACGGAGCAGAGCGTTCCGACACCAAAGTCTCCCGCTAGGGAGATGGAGGTGGACCCACCACGTCTGATGAGGACGGAGACGGCAGCGGTGACCGCTGAGGTGACACCCCCAGCTGTGTCCCCGGAGGTACCCGCCAGCAAGAAGAAAAAGAGGACCAGGGACCAGACACCTGAGACGAGGGACGCGCCGACGACTACGGAGGAGCCAGCACCCCGCGAGGCCCCCAGTAGCTGCCAGGCGACCCAGACCCCACGGATCTACACCTACAGTGAGGGCGAGCTGGTGGATCTTCTGATCCGCTACGAGCACCTCACTGAGCAAGAAGAGGAGGCCAGGTTCGAGAGGATCCCGCACGAGACAGCCCTCCCCTTAGTGAGGAGGACACTCCGTGAAGGGAAGCCGCTCCCTGCCTCCATCTGCACGGCCCGCCCACTGGGTAACCCCCCACGCCACTTCGATCATAAGCAGGAGGTTGAGTGGGCGACGTATGAGGAAGAAGACGTCTCGGAGGACGAGGTCGACGTCGGAGGCGTGGACGAAGACCTCTTCCTGAATGCAGACAGGGACCTCACCGACGAGGAGCTTGCAAGCTACTACGCCAGTGACCTGTGATTAAAAAGACATTTCCCCCACGTGTAATTTTGATAGATTTGTACCAAGTGTAGTATATGTACAGTACATCGGGCAGGCTGCTTGTTTAGAGCCTGCTTTGGTAACTGATTATTTTTGTAATTTTTCATGTTTATTTTCTATGTATGTCTTATGTAAAGGTTACCAATAAACTATTAAAGCAAAAGCAAAATGGCAGCCCCTGACTTGCCCCTGCAGACGGCCCGGTTGAGCTTACAGCTCCCGCCTCTGCTATGGCGGCAAGACGGAAGCGGCCCACGGAGTCTGCTCCTGACGACGGGGACGGATGGACCCGCGTGCAGAGCAAGCGGGCCCGAAGGAGGACGCTTCACGAGGACGGCGGGGAGGACCGATCGAGCGGACCCCTGCCGGAGTGGAGACTGGTGTCTTCGGACTTCAGCACCCACTACCAGGCCATTCGGTGGATGGAGGACGAGCGGAAGCTGCGACTCCGGGTGACGGTCTCCCGCGCGGGGGACTTCCTCATCCGTGCGTGGGACTGGGACCACGCCACCACCCTGGACGAGATTGCTGCAGGACGGACCCGCGGCATCACCCTGGAGAAAAAGGAGGCGGCGGTGAAGGGTGTCCTGCTTGGATACCCTACCCACCTCCCATTGGACCCGGTGTTGGCGCACCCCTGCGTTGCAGCTGCAGTGAGGTGCCACTACAACGCCGGCCACGGACGACGCCTGCCCACCCGGAGCGTGCAGCTGACGCTGCGGGGACGTGTCCCCGCCTCGCTGGACCTCGGATGCTGGGGACGCTTTACCTGCCGCCGCTACGTGCCGGAGCCTGTGCGCTGTTACAAGTGCCAGGCTTTCGGCCACAGGCAGCGGCAGTGTACTAGGACGGAGGAGTTGTGCGGCGTGTGCAGCGGGGACCACGCTACGAGGGACTGCGTTCGCCGCCTTAGGGAAGGCGTGGCGCGCCCGGTGGCTGTGTGCCCCAACTGCAGTTCAGGTCACCATGCCTGGAACCGCAGGTGCCCCGCTCGACTCCGCAGAATCCCGGGAGCCAAGCTGCAGAGGACGACGTCTTCGGCGGACCCGGCAGCAGCGCGGCCAAGGCAGCCGCCCACGGAGGAGAGGACGCCACCCCACGGTGAAGGACGAAAGAGGAGGCGCCGCAGACGGAAGAGGAGGACGGGACCCACGGAACTGAGCGTCCCGACACCAAAGTCTCCCGCCAGGGAGATGGAGGTGGACCCACCACGGCCGACGAGAACGGAGACGGCTGCGGCGACCGCCGAGGTGACACCCCCAGTAGTGTCCCAGGATGTAACCGCGCCGAAGAAGAAGAAAAAGAGGACCAGGGACCAGACACTCGAGACGGTGGACGCGCCGGCGACTGCAGTGGAGCCAGCACCCCGCGAGGCCCCCGGCACCTGCCAGGCGACCCAGACCCCACGGACCTACAATTTCAGTGAGGGCGAGTTGGTGGATCTCCTGATCCGCTACGAGCACCTCACTGAGCAAGAAGAGGAGGCCAGGTTCGAGAGGATCCCGCACGAGACAGCCCTCCCCTTAGTGAGGAGGACACTCCGTGAAGGGAAGCCGCTCCCTGCCTCCATCTGCACGGCCCGCCCACTGGGTAACCCCCCACGCCACTTCGATCATAAGCAGGAGGTTGAGTGGGCGACGTATGAGGAAGAAGACGTCTCAGAGGACGAGGTCGACGTCGGAGGCGTGGACGAAGACCTCTTCCTGAATGCAGACAGGGACCTCACCGACGAGGAGCTCGCAAGCTACTACGTCGGTGACCTGTGAATAACTTGACATTTTTCCATGTGTATATTTTGAACATTTGTATCCTGTGTAACCTATGTACTGTACATCGGGCAGGCTGTTTATTGAGAGCCTGCTTTGATAACCGATTATTTTTGTAATTTTCATGTTTATTTTTATTTTTGTGTCTTATGTAAAAGTTATCAATAAACTATTAAAGCAAAGCAAAAGCAGCCCAACCAACAGTTCCAGCGCAGACAGCAGTGAGTGCAGACCCTCTCTCCTCACTGCTGCTCTCCCTGACTTGCCCCTGCAGACGGCCCGGTTGAGCTTTCAGCTCCCGCCTCTGCTATGGCGGCAAGAAGGAAGCGGCCCACGGAGTCCGCTCCTGACGACGGGGACGGATGGACCCGCGTGCAGAGCAAGCGGGCCCGAAGGAGGACGCTTCACGAGGACGGCGGGGAGGACCGATCGAGCGGACCCCTGCCGGAGTGGAGGCTGGTGTCTTCGGACTTCAGCACCCACTACCAGGCCATTCGGTGGATGGAGGACGAGCGGAAGCTGCGACTCCGGGTGACGGTCTCCCGCGCGGGGGACTTCCTCATCCGTGCGTGGGACTGGGACCACGCCACCACCCTGGACGAGATTGCTGCTGGACGGACCCGCGGCATCACCCTGGAGAAAAAGGAGGCGGCGGTGAAGGGTGTCCTGCTTGGATACCCAACCCACCTCCCATTGGACCCGGTGTTGGCGCACCCCTGCGTTGCAGCTGCAGTGAGGTGCCACTACAACGCCGGCCACGGACGACGCCTGCCCACCCGGAGCGTGCAGCTGACGCTGCGGGGACGTGTCCCCGCCTCGCTGGACCTCGGATGCTGGGGACGCTTTACCTGCCGCCGCTACGTGCCGGAGCCTGTGCGCTGTTACAAGTGCCAGGCTTTCGGCCACAGGCAGCGGCAGTGTACCAGGACGAAGGAGCTGTGCGGCGTGTGCAGCGGGGACCACGCTACGAGGGACTGCGTTCGCCGCCTTAGGGAAGGCGTGGCGCGCCCGGTGGCTGTATGCCCCAACTGCAGTTCAGGTCACCATGCCTGGAACCGCAGGTGCCCCGCTCGACTCCGCAGAATCCCGGGAGCCAAGCTGCAGAGGACGACGTCTTCGGCGGACCCGGCAGCAGCGTGGCCAAGGCAGCCGCCCACGGAGGAGAGGACGCCACCCCACGGTGAAGGACGAAAGAGGAGGCGCCGCAGACGGAAGAGGAGGACGGGACCCACGGAACTGAGCGTCCCGACACCAAAGTCTCCCGCTAGGGAGATGGAGGTGGACCCACCACGGCCGACGAGAACGGAGACGGCTGCGGCGACCGCCGAGGTGACACCCCCAGTAGTGTCCCCAGATGTACCCGCGCCGAAGAAGACAAAGAGGACCAGGGACCAGACACTCGAGACGGTGGACGCGCCGGCGACTGCAGTGGAGCCAGCACCCCGCGAGGCCCCCGGCAGCTGCCAGGCGACCCAGACCCCACGGACCTACAATTTCAGTGAGGGCGAGTTGGTGGATCTCCTGATCCGCTACGAGCACCTCACTGAACAAGAGGAGGAGGCTAGGTTCGAGAGGATCCCGCACGAGACAGCCCTCCCCTTAGTGAGGAGGACACTCCGTGAAGGGAAGCCGCTCCCAGCCTCCATCCGCACGGCCCGCCCACTGGGTAACCCCCCACGTCACTTCGACCACAGGCAGGAGGTTGAGTGGGCGACTTACGAGGAGGAAGACGTCTCGGAGGACGAGGTCGACGTCGGAGACGTGGACGACGACTTCTTCCTTAACGCAGACAGAGACCTCACCGACGCTGAGCTCGAAAGCTACTACGCCGGTGACCACTGAATAAAAAGACATTTCATCCATGTGTAATCTTGTCCAATTGTAACTAGTGCCAACTATGTATCGTACATCGGGCAGGCTGCTTGTTTAGAGCCTGCTTTGGTAACCGCTTATTTTTGTAATTTTCATGTTTATTTTTATTTTTGTATCTTATGTAAAAGTTATCAATAAACTATTAAAGCAAATTAAAGCAAGGCAGCCCAACCAGTTCCGGCGCAGACAGCAGTGAGTGCAGACCCTCTCTCCTCACTGCTGCTCTCCCTGACTTGCCCCTGCAGACGGCCCGGTTGAGCTCTCAGCTCCCGCCTCTGCTATGGCGGCAAGAAGGAAGCGGCCCACGGAGTCTGCTACTGACGACGGGGACGGATGGACCCGCGTGCAGAGCAAGCGAGCCCGAAGGAGGACGCTTCACGAGGACGGCGGGGAGGACCAATCGAGCGGACCCCTGCCGGAGTGGAGGCTGGTGTCTTCGGACTTCAGCACCCACTACCAGGCCATTCGGTGGATGGAGGACGAGCGGAAGCTGCGACTCCGGGTGACGGTCTCCCGCGCGGGGGACTTCCTCATCCGTGCGTGGGACTGGGACCACGCCACCACCCTGGACGAGATTGCTGCTGGACGGACCCGCGGCATCACCCTGGAGAAAAAGGAGGCGGCGGTGAAGGGTGTCCTGCTTGGATACCCAACCCACCTCCCATTGGACCCGGTGTTGGCGCACCCCTGCGTTGCAGCTGCAGTGAGGTGCCACTACAACGCCGGCCACGGACGACGCCTGCCCACCCGGAGCGTGCAGCTGACGCTGCGGGGACGTGTCCCCGCCTCGCTGGACCTCGGATGCTGGGGACGCTTTACCTGCCGCCGCTACGTGCCGGAGCCTGTGCGCTGTTACAAGTGCCAGGCTTTCGGCCACAGGCAGCGGCAGTGTACCAGGACGAAGGAGCTGTGCGGCGTGTGCAGCGGGGACCACGCTACGAGGGACTGCGTTCGCCGCCTTAGGGAAGGCGTGGCGCGCCCGGTGGCTGTGTGCCCCAACTGCAGTTCAGGTCACCATGCCTGGAACCGCAGGTGCCCCGCTCGACTCCGCAGAATCCCGGGAGCCAAGCTGCAGAGGACGACGTCTTCGGCGGACCCGGCAGCAGCGCGGCCAAGGCAGCCGCCCACGGAGGAGAGGACGCCACCCCACGGTGAAGGACGAAAGAGGAGGCGCCGCAGACGGAAGAGGAGGACGGGACCCACGGAACTGAGCGTCCCGACACCAAAGTCTCCCGCTAGGGAGATGGAGGTGGACCCACCACGGCCGACGAGAACGGAGACGGCTGCGGCGACCGCCGAGGTGACACCCCCAGTAGTGTCCCCAGATGTACCCGCGCCGAAGAAGACAAAGAGGACCAGGGACCAGACACTGAGAGACGGTGGACGCGCCGGCGACTGCAGTGGAGCCAGCACACCGCGAGGCCCCCGGCAGCTGCCAGGCGACCCAGACCCCACGGACCTACAATTTCAGTGAGGGCGAGTTGGTGGATCTCCTGATCCGCTACGAGCACCTCACTGAACAAGAGGAGGAGGCTAGGTTCGAGAGGATCCCGCACGAGACAGCCCTCCCCTTAGTGAGGAGGACACTCCGTGAAGGGAAGCCGCTCCCAGCCTCCATCCGCACGGCCCGCCCACTGGGTAACCCCCCACGTCACTTCGACCACAGGCAGGAGGTTGAGTGGGCGACTTACGAGGAGGAAGACGTCTCGGAGGACGAGGTCGACGTCGGAGACGTGGACGACGACTTCTTCCTCAACGCAGACAGAGACCTCACCGACGCTGAGCTCGAAAGCTACTACGCCGGTGACCACTGAATAAAAAGACATTTCATCCATGTGTAATCTTGTCCAATTGTAACTAGTGCCAACTATGTATCGTACATCGGGCAGGCTGCTTGTTTAGAGCCTGCTTTGGTAACCGCTTATTTTTGTAATTTTCATGTTTATTTTTATTTTTGTATCTTATGTAAAAGTTATCAATAAACTATTAAAGCAAAGGGCAGCCCAAAAAAAGTTCCGGCGCAGACAGCAGTGAGTGCAGACCCTCTCTCCTCACTGCTGCTCTCCCTGACTTGCCCCTGCAGACGGCCCGGTTGGGCTTTCAGCTCCCGCCTCTGCTATGGCGGCAAGAAGGAAGCGGCCCACGGAGTCCGCTCCTGACGACGGGGACGGATGGACCCGCGTGCAGAGCAAGCGGGCCCGAAGGAGGACGCTTCACGAGGACGGCGGGGAGGACCGATCGAGCGGACCCCTGCCGGAGTGGAGGCTGGTGTCTTCGGACTTCAGCACCCACTACCAGGCCATTCGGTGGATGGAGGACGAGCGGAAGCTGCGACTCCGGGTGACGGTCTCCCGCGCGGGGGACTTCCTCATCCGTGCGTGGGACTGGGACCACGCCACCACCCTGGACGAGATTGCTGCTGGACGGACCCGCGGCATCACCTTGGAGAAAAAGGAGGCGGCGGTGAAGGGTGTCCTGCTTGGATACCCTACCCACCTCCCATTGGACCCGGTGTTGGCGCACCCCTGCGTTGCAGCAGCTGTGAGGTGCCACTACAACGCCGGCCACGGACGACGCCTGCCCACCCGGAGCGTGCAGCTGACGCTGCGGGGACGTGTCCCCGCCTCGCTGGACCTCGGATGCTGGGGACGATTCACCTGCCGCCGCTACGTGCCGGAGCCTGTGCGCTGTTTCAAGTGCCAGGCCTTCGGCCACAGGCAGCGGCAGTGTACTAGGACAGAGGAGCTGTGCGGCGTTTGCAGCAGGGACCACGCCACGAGGGACTGCGTTCGCCGCCTTCGGGAAGGTGTGGCGCGCCCGGTGGCTGTGTGCCCCAACTGCAGTTCCGGGCACCATGCCTGGAACCGCAGGTGCCCCGCTCGGCTCTGCAGAATCCCGGGTGCCAAGCTGCGGAGGACGACGTCTTCGGCGGACCCGGCAGCAGCGCGGCCCATGCAGCCGCCCACGGAGGAGAGGACGACACCCCACGGAGAAGGACGGAAGAGGAGGCGCCGCAGACGGAGGAGGAAGCCGGGACCCACGGAGCAGAGCGTCCCGACACCAAAGTCTCCCGCTAGGGAGATGGAGGTGGACCCACCACGTCTGACGAGGACGGAGACTGCAGCGGTGACCGCTGAGGTGACACCCCCAGCTGTGTCCCCGGAGGTACCCGCCAGCAAGAAGAAAAAGAGGACCAGGGACCAGACACCTGAGACGAGGGACGCGCCGACGACTACGGAGGAGCCAGCACCCCGCGAGGCCCCCAGTAGCTGCCAGGCGACCCAGACCCCACGGATCTACACCTTCAGTGAGGGCGAGCTGGTGGATCTTCTGATCCGCTACGAGCACCTCACTGAGCAAGAAGAGGAGGCCAGGTTCGAGAGGATCCCGCACGAGACAGCCCTCCCCCTAGTGAGGAGGACACTCCGTGAAGGGAAGCCGCTCCCTGCCTCCATCTGCACGGCCCGCCCACTGGGCAACCCCCCACGCCACTTCGATCATAAGCAGGAGGTTGAGTGGGCGACGTATGAGGAAGAAGACGTCTCGGAGGAGGAGGTCGACGTCGGAGGCGTGGACGAAGACCTCTTCCTGAATGCAGACAGAGACCTCACCGACGAAGAGCTCGCAAGCTACTACGCCGGTGACCTGTGAATAATATGACATTTTCCCCTGTGTATTTATGAACATTTGTATCCTGTGTAACCTATGTACTGTACATCGGGCAGGCTGTTTATTTAGAGCCTGCTTTGATAACCGATTATTTTTGTAATTTTCATGTTTATTTTTATTATTATGTCTTATGTAAAAGTTATCAATAAACTATTAAAGCAATGGCAGCCCAACCAACAGTTCCGGCGCAGACAGCAGTGAGTGCAGACCCTCTCTCCTCACTGCTGCTCTCCCTGACTTGCCCCTGCAGACGGCCCGGTTGAGCTTTCAGCTCCCGCCTCTGCTATGGCGGCAAGACGGAAGCGGCCCACGGAGTCTGCTCCTGACGACGGGGACGGATGGACCCGCGTGCAGAGCAAGCGGGCCCGAAGGAGGACGCTTCACGAGGACGGCGGGGAGGACCGATCGAGCGGACCCCTGCCGGAGTGGAGGCTGGTGTCTTCGGACTTCAGCACCCACTACCAGGCCATTCGGTGGATGGAGGACGAGCGGAAGCTGCGACTCCGGGTGACGGTCTCCCGCGCGGGAGACTTCCTCATCCGTGCGTGGGACTGGGACCACGCCACCACCCTGGACGAGATTGCTGCAGGACGAACCCGCGGCATTACCCTGGAGAAAAAGGAGGCGGCGGTGAAGGGTATCCTGCTTGGGTACCCTACCCACCTCCCACTGGACCCGGTGTTGGCGCACCCTGCGTTGCAGCTGCAGTGAGGTGCCACTACAACGCCGGCCACGGACGACGCCTGCCCACCGGAGCGTGCAGCTGACGCTGCGGGGACGTGTCCCCGCCTCGCTGGACCTCGGTTGCTGGGGACGTTTACCTGCCGCCGCTATGCCGGAGCCTGTGCGCTGTTACAAGTGCCAGGCCTTCGGCCACAGGCAGCGGCAGTGTACCAGGACGGAGGAGCTGTGCGGCGTGTGCAGCAGGGACCACGCCACGAGGGACTGCGTTCGCCGTCTTCGCGAAGGTGTGGCGCGCCCGGTGGCTGTGTGCCCGAACTGCAGTTCCGGGCACCATGCCTGGAACCGCAGGTGCCCCGCTCGGCTCTGCAGAATCCCGGGTGCTAAGCTGCGGAGGACGACGTCTTCGGCGGACCCGGCAGCAGCGCGGCCTATGCAGCCGCCCACTGAGGAAAGGACGACACCCCACGGAGAAGGACGGAAGAGGAGGCGCCGCAGACGGAGGAGGAAGCCGGGACCCACGGAGCAGAGCGTCCCGACACCAAAGTCTCCCGCTAGGGAGATGGAGGTGGACCCACCACGTCTGACGAGGACGGAGACTGCAGCGGTGACCGCTGAGGTGACACCCCCAGCTGTGTCCCCGGAGGTACCCGCCAGCAAGAAGAAAAAGAGGACCAGGGACCAGACACCTGAGACGAGGGACGCGCCGACGACTACGGAGGAGCCAGCACCCCGCGAGGCCCCCAGTAGCTGCCAGGCGACCCAGACCCCACGGATCTACACCTTCAGTGAGGGCGAGCTGGTGGATCTTCTGATCCGCTACGAGCACCTCACTGAGCAAGAGGAGGAGGCCAGGTTCGAGAGGATCCCGCACGAGACAGCCCTCCCTTTAATGAGGAGGACACTCCGTGAAGGGAAGCCGCTCCCGGAATCCATCCGCACGGCCCGCCCACTAAGTAACCTCCCATGTCACTTCGACCACAAACAGGAGGTAGAGTGGGCGACATACGAGGAGGAAGACGTCTCGGAGGACGAGGTCGACGTCGGAGACGTGGGCGACGACCTCTTCCTAAACGCAGACAGAGACCTCACCGACGCGGAGCTCGAAAGCTATTACGCCGGTGACCAGTGAAAAACAAGACATTTCCCCACGTGTATTTTTGACCATTTTGGTAACCTGTGTATTTACTGTATTGTACATCGGGCAGGCTGCTAGTTTAGAGCCTGCTTTGGTAGCTGATTATTTTTGTAATTTTTCATGTTTATTTTTCTGTAATTCTTATGTAAAGGTTACCAATAAACTATTAAAGCAAAGCAAGCAGCCCAACACTCACTCCACTGTTGAGCTACCCACCTGAACCATGACTGGCCGCGGCAAGGGAGGCAAGGGACTCGGAAAGGGAGGCGCCAAGCGTCACCGCAAGGTTCTTCGGGACAACATCCAGGGCATCACCAAGCCGGCCATCCGTCGTCTGGCGCGCCGTGGCGGTGTGAAGCGCATCTCCGGGCTCATCTACGAAGAGACCCGTGGTGTGCTCAAGGTGTTCCTGGAGAACGTCATCAGGGATGCCGTCACCTACACTGAGCACGCCAAGCGCAAGACCGTCACCGCCATGGACGTGGTGTACGCCCTCAAACGCCAGGGCCGCACCCTGTACGGCTTCGGTGGTTAATGCCGCTGCCTGAGCGAGCCCGACCTAACCCACCCCGGACCTCTTTGAGGTCCACATTCTTATTCACTAAGAGAATAGTAGCACACTTTTTACTTCAGTTATATTTGCTTTCTTTCTTTCTTTCTGTTTCCTCCCTCCCTCCCTCCCTCCCTCCCCCCTGCCTAATGATGGTTCACACCTCCGCCCACTGCTCCCCATCCACCTCATTTGACACTAGTTTGTTTGTTTCCTCAATCCCATCTTTTTCCCTCCCTCCCTCCCTCCCTAATGATGGTTCACACCTCCGCCCACTGCTCCCCATCCACCTCATTTGCCACTAGGAAGCTCCAATTTGTTTGTTTCAGTTCTTACAGAAACATCATTTTGCCATAATATCCCCTGTCCCTGTCAATTCTTTGTAAAATCAGTAACAGGATATTTATGAAAAGAGAGAGAGAGAGAGAGAGAGAGAGAGAGAGAGAGAGAGAGAGAGAGAGAGAGAGAGAGAGAGAAAACTATGTTGGAAAATATATAGACAAAACAAAGCGACGTCTGGACGGGAAGAGGAAAAGAAAGAGAGGAAGAATGACATAGAAAGGTTAAGAAAGAAAGAGAAAGAAAAAAAGGAGGAGAAAAAGAGAAAGAAAGCAATAATGAGAAAGATGGCAAATATATAGACAGAGAGAAAGAAGCCTCCCCTTCTTGATCCACTCCTTCTATTGTCTCTTGGATTGTGCAGGAGTGTATAGGAAAGCAAGGGTAGGGTTAGAGGGTGAGGGACAGGCTCAGAGCGACCTTTGAAAGGGAAAGGCTGAGGAAGTGGGAATCTCCCTCTCCCTCTCCCTCCTCCTCCTCCTCCTCCTCCTCCTCCTCCTCCTCCTCCTTCTTCTTCTTCTTCTTCTTCTTCTTCTTCTTCTTCTTCTTCTTCTTCTTCTTCTTCTTCTTGTTTCTCGTTGTCGTCCTCATCATAACGTTGCGCCCTCTCTTACTGGACCCGCTTTTTCAGATACGTTGAACCAGCCCCGCCACCGAGTAGCCCGCCGGAACCCTGGGCAAGCGTCTACATGCCCAACAGTAGACAGGTGGATGACTAAAAAGCTGCAAATACGTTGCTATGAAAGTAGGTGTGCCGGCATGTAAATAGGTGTGCCTGCCTGCCTGCCTGCCTGCCTGCCTGCCTATCAAAAGCATGTCCAGCACAGGGCGCAGTACGCAAACAGTCAACTCACTAGGCTGTACCGGTTCAAACTCATGCCTCCGAAAATCAAACTCCACCTTGTTAAAACCCTTATCCTTCCTATCCTTGATTACCCCCCCATCCCCACACACACCCTAAGCAACACCCAGCTTGGGAAGCTGCAACGCATCCAAAACAAAGCACTCCGGTTCGCCACGAACCAAAACTACCCGTTCACGATGAACACAGAGCAAATACACACTGCCACAAAAACCCTCCCCCTTAACGTAAGACTTCACGACCGGGCTGTCAAAACGTGGCTCCGCCTCGAGTCACTCCGCTTACCCTACCTCACCACTCTCACTGACAATGCCCATAACGTTCGCCGCTACCACCAATCATTCCCCAGCAGCCTGGCTGCACTCAACACCATCCCCACCCCGCTCTTTCACTGACCCCACATCTCTCCCTGACGACACCTAGCTAGCTAGATACCAAACAACAAAACACCCACACCACGACACACACACAAACTGTAAACCTACACCTACTACATAACACCAACATCTACAACTATCAAATTCGTTATTTGTGTATTTATAAAATAACTATATATATATATATTGTCAATTCAACATACAGAAATCAATGTAAAATTATATAACTATAAATAAATATGTCCTTGTCAGGTGGACGCCCACCATCTTTCTACCTCCTCCTGTACTTCTCTCTCTTCTCCCCCCTTTCCCTTCTCCACCCCCCCCCTTCTTCCCTTCACCCCCACTCTCTCTCTAAAAAAAAAAAAATAAAAAAAAATGCCTGCCTGCCTGCCTGCCAATTAAAGCGAACGGGCTAGCTAACAGACAAACACAAAACTAGCTAGCTAACAAACTAAAAGACAAACTAGCTAGCTAGCAAACAAACAAACAAACAAACTAGCTAGCTAGCAAGCAAGCAAGCAAGCAAACAAGCTAGCTAGCAAACAAACAAACAAACAAGCTAGCTAGCTAGCAAACAAACAAAATAACAAGCTAACTAGCAAACAAACAAACAAACAAACAAACAAACAAACTAACTAGCTAGCTAGCTAGCTAGCTTACCCTACCTCACCACTCTCACTGACAATGCCCATAACGTTCGCCGCTACCACCAATCATTCCCCAGCAGCCTGGCTGCACTCAACACCATCCCCACCCCGCTCTTTCACTGACCCCACATCTCTCCCTGACGACACCTAGCTAGCTAGATACCAAACAACAAAACACCCACACCACGACACACACACAAACTGTAAACCTACACCTACTACATAACACCAACATCTACAACTATCAAATTCGTTATTTGTGTATTTATAAAATAACTATATATATATATTGTCAATTCAACATACAGAAATCAATGTAAAATTATATAACTATGAATAAATATGTCCTTGTCAGGTGGACGCCCACCATCTTTCTACCTCCTCCTGTACTTCTCTCTTCTCCCCTTTCCCTTCTCCACCCCCTTCTTCTTCTTCACTCTCTCTCTAAAAAAAAAAAAAAAAAAAAAAAAAAAAAATGCCTGCCTGCCTGCCTGCCTGCCTGCCTGCCTGCCAATTAAAGCGAACGGGCTAGCTAACAGACAAACACAAAACTAGCTAGCTAACAAACTAAAAGACAAACTAGCTAGCTAGCAAACAAACAAACAAACAAACAAACAAACTGACTAGCTAGCTAGCAAGCAAGCAAGCAAACAAGCTAGCTAGCAAACAAACAAACAAACAAACAAGGTAGCTAGCTAGCAAACAAACAAAATAACAAGCTAACTAGCAAACAAACAAACAAACAAACAAACAAACAAACTAGCTAGCTAGCTAGCAAGCAAGCAAACAAGCTAGCTAGCAAACAAACAAACAAACAAACAAACAAACAAACAAACAAGGTAGCTAGCTAGCAAACAAACAAAATAACAAGCTAACTAGCAAACAAACAAACAAACAAACAAACAAACTAGCTAGCTAGCAAGCAAGCAAGCAAGCAAACAAGCTAGCTAGCAAACAAACAAACAAACAAACTAACTAACTAACTAACTAACAAACAAACAAGGTTGCTAGCTAGCAAACAAACAAAATAACAAGCTAACTAGCAAACAAACAAACAAACAAACAAACAAAAACAAACAAGCTAGCTAGCAAGCAAGCAAACAAGCTAGCTAGCAAACAAACAAACAAACAAACAAACTAACTAACTAACTAACTAACTAACTAACTAACAAACAAACAAACAAACAAACAAACAAACAAACAAACTAACTAACTAACTAACTAACTAACTAACTAACTAACTAACTAACTAACTAACTAACTAACAAGGTAGCTAGCTAGCAAACAAACAAAATAACAAGCTAACTAGCAAGCAAGCAAGCAAACAAACAAATAAACAAAGAAACAAACTAACTAACAAACTAGCTAACTAACTAACTAACTAACTAACTAACTAGCTAACTAGCAAAAAAGCTAATTAGGGAGCTAGCTCGTTTGTTTGTTGCAAGCTAACTTGTTAGTTAGTTTTGTTGTGGGAGTTTGGTTCTTAGTTTGTTGAGGTTTGTAATGCGTGTTGGCTTTCCTTTTTTTTTGGGGGGGGGGTTGCTTGCTTGGGATGGAGTATTGCGATTTCTTTTTACATATGTTAGATGACTGTCTCTCTTTAGTGATTCTGAAAGTCCTTCAGCGAAAATAATCACTTGGATTATAGTGTCTTTCCTGCAATATTTGCCTGTGCAATGGAATAAGTATTATTTCATCTATCACTGAAATAGCTGGATGTTGATACAAAAATACTCAACTCCTAATACCTCCCCAATTGTTTTTTTTTTTTTTTTTTTTTTTTTTAATGCAAGACCATAGGTAATAGTAGCTGTATCCACAGTTGCCAGATTATCGTACTCAGAGCCTCGTATTTACCGGTTTCTGGCCCATAACTGTTGCCAAGAAGCACCAATAATTAACCATTTAAACGATAACCATATATGAAGGCAGTTATTTGGGTGATGAAAGCGGTTTTGGGGTAGGATATCGGCAAACATTAAAGGCAGAGTACGACAATCTGGCAACGTTGGCTGTATCTACAAAACGATTGGTAATAGGATTATCTGTTACTCAAGCAAATGGTACAAATAAATCATTCTCCTTGAACAAGTTTGTTTTTACATCCTGTGCATATGGGAGGAAAAATGAAATCTAACAGCGCTTTTATCAACTCTTTCATAGTTACTGAAATATTCTAATACCTACAACCAGAACAGATATATTTTCATTATTGTATGTGAGAGGTATAGAGGGAAGTAATTGCTTGTTAAGGCTTTTATTCTAAGAATCTACCTCAAAAAAGTCTAAAAAGTTCAGAGTTAAAAGTGTAATGATTACCGAAGGAGAAAAATCATATAAGATCTCTATTCATAACTCCCGTAACACCTACTATACATATACAAATATCTCCTAAACGAATCTTTGGATCAGTATGATATTTCAGCACACTACCTATAATACCCGGACCTAATTTATGGCTAACCTACCACATTACTATATGTCTTATGTGACGAGTTTACTTGTGAAAAATAACACAAACCCGACGAGTCATGTTGACGCATTCGAAGGAAAGTGTGCCCCCCCCCCTGCACCCTCCCAAACTATTCCTAGCCACAACTACTCCCCCTTCTCGCTCTCGTTATCCCTCCTCTTCTCCCCCTAACTTCTCGCCTCCCTCATCACTCTTGTGTCCCTCCCTATTTCTCCCATCACTGTATTATATATTAGAATGTTATGTACGTGTATATGTATAGATAGTATGATTATTAACTAAGAGCATGGTACAGTTCCATGGAGGCAAGACGTATTTCACGTTGATAATTACTGTACAACAGCATGTTTACATACATATAGTATGTAGAAGGTCCATGTTTGCAGTTCTTATGGTCACCCAAGTGAACACGATGTACTGGCATTACCTGTGGTCTGGACCTTCTAGGAAAAGTTATTACTGTTATTACATACTGTGTAGTACATATTCATCATAAAATGTCAACTTGGTCCAGCTAATATAATGTTATTTTGTTGACTTGTCTCTTTCATATTTATATTTTGCCAAAATTATAAACCGCATATATTTTTCTCCATCTATACATATGGTTATCATGCGTAATACGTAGTCATTACTATATACATATGTACATCGTGTATTATTGTAAATACGATTACATACATTCCACTACTTATTAAGTGGAAGCAATATGAAAAAAGTATGTAATTATATATATATATATATATATATATATATATATATATATATATATATATATATATATATATATATATATATATATATATATATATATATATATATATAATAATGATAGTGTAGTCTGCTTAAGTCATAGCCTCGGGCTGGGGAAGGGGGATGGTGTGAGTAGGGGGGTGAAGAGGGCAACCAGGAGGGGGATAGTGCGATATTGGAGTAGGGAAGGAGTGGTCTTTGGGTTGTTCGGGGCGTTGGTGGAGGGGCTAGAGGAGTACCCCACACTCGTCCGATTCTGTTTAACACCTTAGATATGATGACTGGATTAGGCTTAATATCACTCAGTAAGCTCCTAACATAACACATATTGCAACATGGTATATTAGCCATAAATTAGGTCCGGGTGTTAAAGGCAGTGTGTTGAAATATCATACTGATCCAATGATTCGTTTAGGAGATATTTGCGAAAAACAGCGTTTGTCCGCCGCTGAAATGTATAGTAGGTGTGAATATACTGCTCCTGTATGGTTTATGGTAGCAAAAGACTTCAAAGATATAATCAAGAGAGAATCATACAATGTAATAAACTCTACCCACATACTGGCCAAAGAATATGCTAAAGTTATTTCTCAAGGAAAAAAAAAAAATCACTCCTTAGCAATGGCTTTTAGTTACAGCAGAAGAGCAACTCGTGGGGTTCCCCGTCCGCTAGGGGAACCTACGGCGGAGCTATGTGCGTGGTTCTCCTTAAACTTTTTTTTTTTTTTTTTTTTTTTTTGTGTGTGTGTGTGTGTGTGTGTGTGTTCTTCTAATTCTAATTCTAATTCTTATTAGCTAGCGCGAGGTGAGACTCCTGTATCGCAGTGTCTGTGCTGGCTGGCCCTGGTGGTTTTGCGCTTAGTTTAGCTTACCCTCCCAAACGTTTTCTTCTTCTCCTCAGGGTCTACCTCGCCACCTAGCACCTGTGTGTGAGGCCGGATGTTTAGGTTGGGTTAAACTATACCGTGTGAAGGTGAAGGTGAAGGTACAAACCGATGCATGCTTTCTCGGGTGAGGCAGGGGATCATACATGACGTCAGTGACTGACTGACTGATTCATTTTACTCATTCCGGACCTACTCCACAGGCCACAGCGGGTCGGAGCCCACCCAGCTACTACCTACCTACCTACTTCATCTCGGCGGGGGCAGCGCCGCATCCGATCTGCACGACGGCCATCATCGTCTCAACGACCTACCTCCCGGCTCTGTTTTGCGTTTTTTTTTATTTGTTATGTTATGTCTTGTGGGTTGTTGTTATCGTCGTTGTCAGCAGAGGAGTCCCTTACCTGCCGTGAAGAAAACAAACTAAGTGTGGGAAGCCTGCCATACGTGGGGGTTGTTAATTGATGTCATGACTGAGGGTCTTCTTCCTAGTAATATCAGCAGGAATTGACCTAGGAATGTCACTATGTAGTTGAGGGTGTGTCCAGAAGTCTCTTTTTGGAAAAGGGTGTGGCTCCCAAGGGGAGCCGGATTAAACGGTACTGTTGTCGTCCCTGAAAGGCCGAGGGCGATTACTTCTCGGTCTTCTTGGGCAGGAGCACCGCCTGGATGTTAGGCAGCACACCTCCCTGGGCAATGGTGACGCCGGAGAGGAGCTTGTTCAGCTCCTCGTCGTTGCGGATGGCCAGCTGCAGGTGGCGGGGGATGATGCGGGTCTTCTTGTTGTCGCGGGCCGCGTTGCCGGCCAGCTCGAGCACCTCGGCGGCCAGGTACTCCATGACGGCCGCCAGGTACACGGGGGCGCCGGCGCCCACGCGCTCGGCGTAGTTGCCCTTCCTCAGGAGACGGTGGATCCTGCCCACGGGGAACTGCAGGCCGGCACGGCTGGAGCGGGACTTTGACTTCCCCTTCACCTTTCCTCCCTTGCCGCGTCCAGACATGTCGACAGTGAGTGGTGGGGGCGTGGACTTGCGCTTCTGCTGTGGGCTCGGAGAGCGAATACCTGCTTTCGCGGCTTTTTCGCCCTATATATAGTGCAGCGCAGGATCGGAGGGCGGGGACGGCCTGGCGAGCCTGCCAATGGGAGCGCGTGCTGCCTCGCGTCCCCGCGATCCCGATCAAGCGGCGCCGCCATAAAGGAGGGAATCCGGGTGCCCCTGGCGAGCTCAGGACTGAACTCGAAAGGGCTCATGGGTGGGCGAAAGTGGAGGATATCTTCAAATTCCCTCACTCCCACACCCTGAAGATCGTCTTCCGGTCCAGCGAGATGGCCCGGAAGGCGATCGAGAAGGGGCTTCTCCTCTTCTCTTTCTCCGTGACTCCGGAGCAAATCCGGGCGGAGGTGTACACCCCCCTCATGGCCTGCAACCGCTGCCATAAAATCGAGCAGCACACCACCCCCAACTGCCCCTTACCTGACGCCGCCCCCCTTTGCTCGGAGTGCTCGGGCCCGCACTCCTTCAGAGTCTGTGCTGCCGAGCAAAAAAAGTGCCCCAACTGCGACGGGGAGCACAGTGCTCGGGCCATGCGGTGTCCCATCCGCAGGGCTGCCCTCAGGGAAAAGGAGCAACAGCGCCCGGTGGCTGTGTGCCCCAACTGCAGTTCCGGGCACCATGCCTGGAACCGCAGGTGCCCCGCTCGGCTCTGCAGAATCCCGGGTGCCAAGCTGCGGAGGACGACGTCTTCGGCGGACCCGGCAGCAGCGCGGCCCATGCAGCCGCCCACGGAGGAGAGGACGACACCCCACGGAGAAGGACGGAAGAGGAGGCGCCGCAGACGGAGGAGGAAGCCGGGACCCACGGAGCAGAGCGTCCCGACACCAAAGTCTCCCGCTAGGGAGATGGAGGTGGACCCACCACGTCTGACGAGGACGGAGACTGCAGCGGTGACCGCTGAGGTGACACCCCCAGCTGTGTCCCCGGAGGTACCCGCCAGCAAGAAGAAAAAGAGGACCAGGGACCAGACACCTGAGACGAGGGACGCGCCGACGACTACGGAGGAGCCAGCACCCCGCGAGGCCCCCAGTAGCTGCCAGGCGACCCAGACCCCACGGATCTACACCTTCAGTGAGGGCGAGCTGGTGGATCTTCTGATCCGCTACGAGCACCTCACTGAGCAAGAAGAGGAGGCCAGGTTCGAGAGGATCCCGCACGAGACAGCCCTCCCCCTAGTGAGGAGGACACTCCGTGAAGGGAAGCCGCTCCCTGCCTCCATCTGCACGGCCCGCCCACTGGGCAACCCCCCACGCCACTTCGATCATAAGCAGGAGGTTGAGTGGGCGACGTATGAGGAAGAAGACGTCTCGGAGGACGAGGTCGACGTCGGAGGCGTGGACGAAGACCTCTTCCTGAATGCAGACAGAGACCTCACCGACGAAGAGCTCGCAAGCTACTACGCCGGTGACCTGTGAATAATATGACATTTTCCCCTGTGTATTTATGAACATTTGTATCCTGTGTAACCTATGTACTGTACATCGGGCAGGCTGTTTATTTAGAGCCTGTTTGATAACCGATTATTTTTGTAATTTTCATGTTTATTTTTATTATGTCTTATGTAAAAGTTATCAATAAACTATTAAAGCAATGGCAGCCCAACAGTTCCGGCGCAGACAGCAGTGAGTGCAGACCCTCTCTCCTCACTGCTGCTCTCCCTGACTTGCCCCTGCAGACGGCCCGGTTGAGCTCTCAGCTCCCGCCTCTGCTATGGCGGCAAGAAGGAAGCGGCCCACGGAGTCTGCTCCTGACGACGGGGACGGATGGACCCGCGTGCAGAGCAAGCGGGCCCGAAGGAGGACGCTTCACGAGGACGGCGGGGAGGACCGATCGAGCGGACCCCTGCCGGAGTGGAGGCTGGTGTCTTCGGACTTCAGCACCCACTAACAGGCCATTCGGTGGATGGAGGACGAGCGGAAGCTGCGACTCCGGGTGACGGTCTCCCGCGCGGGGGACTTCCTCATCCGTGCGTGGGACTGGGACCACGCCACCACCCTGGACGAGATTGCTGCTGGACGGACCCGCGGCATCACCCTGGAGAAAAAGGAGGCGGCGGTGAAGGGTGTCCTGCTTGGATACCCAACCCACCTCCCATTGGACCCGGTGTTGGCGCACCCCTGCGTTGCAGCTGCAGTGAGGTGCCACTACAACGCCGGCCACGGACGACGCCTGCCCACCCGGAGCGTGCAGCTGACGCTGCGGGACGTGTCCCCGCCTCGCTGGACCTCGGATGCTGGGGACGCTTTACCTGCCGCCGCTACGTGCCGGAGCCTGTGCGCTGTTACAAGTGCCAGGCTTTCGGCCACAGGCAGCGGCAGTGTACCAGGACGAAGGAGCTGTGCGGCGTGTGCAGCGGGGACCACGCTACGAGGGACTGCGTTCGCCGCCTTAGGGAAGGCGTGGCGCGCCCGGTGGCTGTGTGCCCCAACTGCAGTTCAGGTCACCATGCCTGGAACCGCAGGTGCCCCGCTCGACTCCGCAGAATCCCGGGAGCCAAGCTGCAGAGGACGACGTCTTCGGCGGACCCGGCAGCAGCGCGGCCAAGGCAGCCGCCCACGGAGGAGAGGACGCCACCCCACGGTGAAGGACGAAAGAGGAGGCGCCGCAGACGGAAGAGGAGGACGGGACCCACGGAACTGAGCGTCCCGACACCAAAGTCTCCCGCTAGGGAGATGGAGGTGGACCCACCACGGCCGACGAGAACGGAGACGGCTGCGGCAACCGCCGAGGTGACACCCCCAGTAGTGTCCCCAGATGTACCCGAGGTGACACCCCCAGTAGTGTCCCCAGATGTACCCGCGCCGAAGAAGACAAAGAGGACCAGGGACCAGACACTCGAGACGGTGGACGCGCCGGCGACTGCAGTGGAGCCAGCACCCCGCGAGGCCCCCGGCAGCTGCCAGGCGACCCAGACCCCACGGACCTACAATTTCAGTGAGGGCGAGTTGGTGGATCTCCTGATCCGCTACGAGCACCTCACTGAACAAGAGGAGGAGGCTAGGTTCGAGAGGATCCCGCACGAGACAGCCCTCCCCTTAGTGAGGAGGACACTCCGTGAAGGGAAGCCGCTCCCAGCCTCCATCCGCACGGCCCGCCCACTGGGTAACCCCCCACGTCACTTCGACCACAGGCAGGAGGTTGAGTGGGCGACTTACGAGGAGGAAGACGTCTCGGAGGACGAGGTCGACGTCGGAGACGTGGACGACGACTTCTTCCTCAACGCAGACAGAGACCTCACCGACGCTGAGCTCGAAAGCTACTACGCCGGTGACCACTGAATAAAAAGACATTTCATCCATGTGTAATCTTGTCCAATTGTAACTAGTGCCAACTATGTATCGTACATCGGGCAGGCTGCTTGTTTAGAGCCTGCTTTGGTAACCGCTTATTTTTGTAATTTTCATGTTTATTTTTATTTTTGTATCTTATGTAAAAGTTATCAATAAACTATTAAAGCAAGGCAGCCCAACACTCACTCCACTGTTGAGCTACCCACCTGAACCATGACTGGCCGCGGCAAGGGAGGCAAGGGACTCGGAAAGGGAGGCGCCAAGCGTCACCGCAAGGTTCTTCGGGACAACATCCAGGGCATCACCAAGCCGGCCATCCGTCGTCTGGCGCGCCGTGGCGGTGTGAAGCGCATCTCCGGGCTCATCTACGAAGAGACCCGTGGTGTGCTCAAGGTGTTCCTGGAGAACGTCATCAGGGATGCCGTCACCTACACTGAGCACGCCAAGCGCAAGACCGTCACCGCCATGGACGTGGTGTACGCCCTCAAACGCCAGGGCCGCACCCTGTACGGCTTCGGTGGTTAATGCCGCTGCCTGAGCGAGCCCGACCTAACCCACCCACCCCGGACCTCTTTGAGGTCCACATTCTTATTCACTAAGAGAATAGTAGCACACATTTTACTTCAGTTATATTTCCTTTTTTTCTTTCTTTCTTTCTTTCTTTCTGTTTCCTCCCTCCCTCCCCCCTGCCTAATGATGGTTCACACCTCCGCCCACTGCTCCCCATCCACCTCATTTGACACTAGTTTGTTTGTTTCCTCAATCCCATCTTTTCCCTCCCTCCCTCCCTCCCTCTTGCCTAATGATGGTTCACACCTCCGCCCACTGCTCCCCATCCACCTCATTTGCCACTAGGAAGCTCCAATTTGTTTGTTTCAGTTCTTACAGAAACATCATTTTGCCATAATTTCCCCTGTCCCTGTCAATTCTTTGTAGAATCAGTAACAGGATATTTATGAAAAGAGAGAGAGAGAGAGAGAGAGAGAGAGAGAGAGAGAGAGAGAGAGAGAGAGAGAGAGAGAGAGAGAGAGAGAGAGAAAACTATGTTGGAAAATATATAGACAAAACAAAGCGACGTCTGGACGGGAAGAGGAAAAGAAAGAGAGGAAGAATGACATAGAAAGGTTAAGAATGTAAGAGAAAGAAATATAGGTGGAGAAAAAGAGAAAGAAAGCAATAATGAGAAAGATGGCAAATATATAGACAGAGAGAAAGAAGCCTCCCCTTCTTGATCCACTCCTTCTATTGTCTCTTGGATTGTGCAGGAGTGTATAGGAAAGCAAGGGTAGGGTTAGAGGGTGAGGGACAGGCTCAGAGCGACCTTTGAAAGGGAAAGGCTGAGGAAGTGGGAATCTCCCTCTCCCTCTCCCTCCTCCTCCTCCTCCTCCTCCTCCTCCTCCTTCTTCTTCTTCTTCTTCTTCTTCTTCTTCTTCTTCTTCTTCTTCTTCTTCTTCTTCTTCTTCTTCTTCTTCTTCTTCTTCTTCTTGTTTCTCGTTGTCGTCCTCATCATAACGTTGCGCCCTCTCTTACTGGACCCGCTTTTTCAGATACGTTGAAGCAGCCCCGCCACCGAGTAGCCCGCCGGAACCCTGGGCAAGCGTCTACATGCCCAACAGTATACAGGTGGATGACTAAAAAGCTGCAAATACGTTGCTATGAAAGTAGGTGTGCCGGCATGTAAATAGGTGTGCCTGCCTGCCTGCCTGCCTGCCTGCCTGCCTATCAAAAGCATGTCCAGCACAGGGCGCAGTACGCAAACAGTCAACTCACTAGGCTGTACCGGTTCAAACTCATGCCTCCGAAAATCAAACTCCACCTTGTTAAAACCCTTATCCTTCCTATCCTTGATTACCCCCCCATCCCCACACACCCTAAGCAACACCCAGCTTGGGAAGCTGCAACGCATCCAAAACAAAGCACTCCGGTTCGCCACGAACCAAAACTACCCGTTCACGATGAACACAGAGCAAATACACACTGCCACAAAAACCCTCCCCCTTAACGTAAGACTTCACGACCGGGCTGTCAAAACGTGGCTCCGCCTCGAGTCACTCCGCTTACCCTACCTCACCACTCTCACTGACAATGCCCATAACGTTCGCCGCTACCACCAATCATTCCCCAGCAGCCTGGCTGCACTCAACACCATCCCCACCCCGCTCTTTCACTGACCCCACATCTCTCCCTGACGACACCTAGCTAGCTAGATACCAAACAACAAAACACCCACACCACGACACACACACAAACTGTAAACCTACACCTACTACATAACACCAACATCTACAACTATCAAATTCGTTATTTGTGTATTTATAAAATAACTATATATATATTGTCAATTCAACATACAGAAATCAATGTAAAATTATATAACTATAAATAAATATGTCCTTGTCAGGTGGACGCCCACCATCTTTCTACCTCCTCCTGTACTTCTCTCTCTTCTCCCCCCTTTCCCTTCTCCACCCCCCCCCCTTCTTCCCTTCACCCCCACTCTCTCTCTAAAAAAAAATAAAAAAAAAAATGCCTGCCTGCCTGCCTGCCTGCCAATTAAAGCGAACGGGCTAGCAAACAGACAAACACAAAACTAGCTAGCTAACAAACTAAAAGACAAACTAGCTAGCTAGCAAACAAACAAACAAACAAACAAACTGACTAGCTAGCTAGCAAGCAAGCAAACAAGCTAGCTAGCAAACAAACAAACAAACAAACAAGGTAGCTAGCTAGCAAACAAACAAAATAACAAGCTAACTAGCAAACAAACAAACAAACAAACAAACAAACAAACTAGCTAGCTAGCAAGCAAGCAAGCAAACAAGCTAGCTAGCAAACAAACAAACAAACAAACAAACAAACAAACAAGGTAGCTAGCTAGCAAACAAACAAAATAACAAGCTAACTAGCAAACAAACAAACAAACAAACAAACAAACTAGCTAGCTAGCTAGCTAGCTAGCAAGCAAGCAAGCAAACAAGCTAGCTAGCAAACAAACAAACAAACTAACTAACTAACTAACTAACTAACTAACTAACTAACTAACTAACTAACTAACAAACAAACAAGGTAGCTAGCTAGCAAACAAACAAAATAACAAGCTAACTAGCAAACAAACAAACAAACAAACAAACAAAAACAAACAAGCTAGCTAGCAAGCAAGCAAGCAAGCAAACAAGCTAGCTAGCAAACAAACAAACAAACAAACAAACTAACTAACTAACTAACTAACTAACTAACTAACTAACAAACAAACAAACAAACAAACAAACAAACAAACAAACAAACAAACAAACAAACTAACTAACTAACTAACTAACTAACTAACTAACTAACTAACTAACTAACTAACTAACTAACTAACAAGGTAGCTAGCTAGCAAACAAACAAAATAACAAGCTAACTAGCAAGCAAGCAAGCAAACAAACAAATAAACAAAGAAACAAACTAACTAACAAACTAGCTAACTAACTAACTAACTAACTAACTAACTAGCTAACTAGCAAAAAAGCTAATTAGGGAGCTAGCTCGTTTGTTTGTTGCAAGCTAACTTGTTAGTTAGTTTTGTTGTGGGAGTTTTGTTCTTAGTTTGTTGAGGTTTGTAATGCGTGTTGGCTTTCCTTTTTGGGGGGGGGTTTGCTTGGGATGGAGTATTGCGATTTCTTTTTACATATGTTAGATGACTGTCTCTCTTTAGTGATTCTGAAAGTCCTTCAGCGAAAATAATCACTTGGATTATAGTGTCTTTCCTGCAATATTTGCCTGTGCAATGGAATAAGTATTATTTCATCTATCACTGAAATAGCTGGATGTTGATACAAAAATACTCAACTCCTAATACCTCCCCAATTGTTGTTTTGTTTTTTTTTTTTTTTAATGCAAGACCATAGGTAATAGTAGCTGTATCCACAGTTGCCAGATTATCGTACTCAGAGCCTCGTATTTACCGGTTTCTGGCCCATAACTTTCAGCACACTACCTATAATACCCGGACCTAATTTATGGCTAACCTACCACATTACTATATGTCTTATGTGACGAGTTTACTTGTGAAAAATAACACAAACCCGACGAGTCATGTTGACGCATTCGAAGGAAAGTGTGCCCCCCCCCCTGCACCCTCCCAAACTATTCCTAGCCACAACTACTCCCCCTTCGCGCTCTCGTTATCCCTCCTCTTCTCCCCCTAACTTCTCGCCTCCCTCATCACTCTTGTGTCCCTCCCTATTTCTCCCATCACTGTATTATATATTAGAATGTTATGTACGTGTATATGTATAGATAGTATGATTATTAACCCTTTAGCAGCGAGGGCCTTGATTCTGAATGCTCCCTCTAAGCGAGTTAATTTTGAAAGAGAGACAGAGAGAGAGAGACAGAGAGAGAGAGACAGAGAGAGAGAGAGAGAGAGACAAAGAGAGAGAGACAGAGAGAGAGAGAGAGAGAGAGAGAGAGAGAGAGAGAGAGAGAGAGAGAGAGAGAGAGAGAGAGAGAGAGAGAGAGAGAGAGAGACACAGAGAGAGATTTACATAGATTTACATAGAAAAGCAGACCACACAGACCCCATGGTCCAGACTTGGTGGTCTGTCCTTAAACCTAAGTGATTTTACATTAATCAGAAGACTCCAAAACGTTGCATTTCTACTCTAGTTGATATTAAGTTGAAGGAAGTGACGGTCGAGCTTATTTTTGAAGGAGTCAATCGTGTTACACTGGACCACTGATGATGGGAGCTTATTCCATTCTCGCACTACAACGTTGGTGAAGAAAAATTTGGTGCAGTCTGAATTTACTTGTCTACATCTGAGTTTTACGCCATTGTTCCTCGTGCGCAAAGTGTCATCGATCATAAACAATGTTGATCTGTCTACATTCGTGAAACCATTAAGTATTTTAAAACATTCGATCAGTTTTCCTCGGAGGCGACGTTTCTCAAGAGAGAACATGTTAAGGGTAGAAAGCCTTTCTTCGTAGGATTTGTTGCGCAAGAAGGATCATTTTCGTTGCCCGACGCTGAACACCTTCTAATTTAGCAATATCCTTTGCATGGTGGGGAGACCAAAACTGTACCGCATATTCCAAGTGGGGTCTGACTAAACTGTTGTAGAGCGGGAGTATTACATCTTTATTCTTAAATAAAAAGTTTCTTTAATGAAGCCCAACATTCTGTTCGCTTTATTTGCTGCATCGATGCATTGCTGTGAGAATTTGAGGTTTGACGCGATTTTGACCCCAAGTCCTTGACGCATTGAACGCTTTTGAGTTTAACGCCGCGCATTTCGTAATCAAACTTTTTATTCCTCGTTCCAACTTGAAGGACCTGGCACTTGTCTACGTTAAAGGGCATCTCCCATCTATCCGACCAAGCTGAAATTTTGTACAAATCCTCTTGGAGGCTTTGCCTGTCTTCGTCAGTGAGAACCGAGTTACCAATCTTTGTGTCGTCTGCAAATTTACTAATGCGGTTATTGAGTCCAACATCCACGTCGTTGATGTAAATAATGAAGAGCACTGGGCCAAGAACCGAGCCCTGAGGGACGCCACTAGTGACAGGCGCCCACTCTGAGTTAAATCCGTCAATCACTACTCTTTGTTGTCTGTTGCTCAACCAATTCGCGATCCATTGGTTTACCTGACCGTCAATACCTATTTGCTTTAATTTGTAAAGTAATTTATGATGCGGGACTTTATCAAACGCTTTCTGGAAATCAAGATAGACTACGTCCAGTGATTTGGTTACGTCATAAACAGTGAAGAGGTCGTTATAAAAGGTTAATAGATTTGATAGGCAGGATCTTTTGTTTCGGAAGCCATGTTGTGAGTCCCCAATTAATGAGAGAGAGAGAGAGAGAGAGAGAGAGAGAGAGAGAGAGAGAGAGGTTCATATAGGAAAAGGAAAAAGACTAAGAGGACCTACTTGTTGATAACAAAAGCACAATTTTTATGCTGGAGGGAGAGGGTAAGGCAAGGAAGAGGGAGTGAGGCAGGGATGGGGAGGAGGGGGGGTGATTGGGGAGGAGGGAGGGACAGAGAGGCTGGGCCCAGCACTGTCTCATTCCCTCCTCACCAGATGGCAGCATCACCTAGCTTAGGTTCGTTTTCTTTGATTGAAAATTGAGTTCGGAATTATGTTATAAATATAAGGAATATTTATGAAGCAGTGACAAACATTTAGCGGCACATAATAATTTTATCGTCTTCATATATATAAAAAAGGACTCCACTGATGATTTTTTTTCATACTTTAAACACCATGAATTATTTCATGAATTAATTCACTCTTTACGGGTTAATCTCGACCTAATGAAGGAGATATTATCTCCCAGTTCTGACACAAATGACTTGTTCATAACATCCTCGCATTGTAGGATGAAGTCTCTCGCAGTGTAATCCGGTTCATTGCCTGCAAAAGCTCTGACTGATGCCGTAGTCAGCAGAAGTTTAATGGTGTTAGTAGCCATTGTGGATTGTTGGTTAGTTAAGTTATTACCTTTGTTATGATGCAGGTGGGAAGGAGGAGGAGGAGGAACTCATCCTCATCAGTCTCTTCCGACTCCTTTACCAACTTCTGATATACCTTGGCCAAAGCTTCTAACTCCGGGTCAGGTTTCTCTGCCATTTAAAAAGAGGCATTAGTAAATTAAGGCTTCATGAGGAGGAATAAGGTAAAAGGAAAAGTATTACCGCTAAACTGCACTAAAGGTAATGATCATTCACCGCTAGGTGTGTGCTCACTCACCCCAGATACTTCCAAAATGCATTAAAAAGAGAGAAAAAAATAATGAGTGAATACTTAGCATGATAAAACTACCTTCTCCACTGTGCAACAAAACACACACAAGAAAGGAGAAAACAAAATGAATGACTATACTTAAAATGCGAACAATGTTCACAATTCAGGAAAAATATTAAACATCCACACACACTTGAATAAAATTCAACAGCCTAAGGGAAACTATATACAGTTCCACACACAGACACACACAGCACATAAAAATCGCCTGAAATGTCTTAACAAGTAGTGTAAATTAAAACCGATCAGTGTTGTGTCAGCTACATCCATGTGGTTACCATGAAAATGTGAAGATGGCCCCCTTGGTACTCCTCCGTCCTTGGCTGGCTTGCCCGCGTCCTTGGCTGGCTTGCCCACATCCTTGGCTGGCTTGCCCACGTCCTTGGCTGGCTTGCCCGCACCCTTTGCTGGCTTGTCCCCGTCTTTGACTGATTAATTTCCAGAATGTACCCATAGGCATTTTGAATACAGGAATGCTACTACAGCTGTGATGGAGAAGGTAATGGGAGAATGATTTAGAACAGCCAAAGATCAGGATGGAGGACGCCGAAGGTGACATGAACATCAATGCACTGAGGACTCTAGGAATTCACAACAGTAGGAGTAGTAGTGGTAAACAATCAGTGTTCTTCCCAAAAACCTATCAAAGGTGGTGTCCTGCAGGGCTCTGTCCAATCTCCCACTCTCTTTGTCCATTGATGATCTTTTTCCAAAACAAACTGTTCTATCCATTTCTATGCTGATGACTCTAATCTGCATTATTCTACATCTAATAGAAAATCCTACCAACAGGAACTACATGACTCAAGGCTGGAGGCTGCAGAACGCTTAACCTCAGACCTTACTATCATTTCTGATTGGGACAAGAAGAACTTAGGGCTGCTTTCACAGTCGTTTTGTTTGTTTTGATCGTTACCAATGGCGCCAATCAACACTATAGTTTTTCACATGAAACTGGCCGATGGGGTAGTGATGGCTGCAGAGGAAGCAAGAGGTGTTGAGAGCGGGGCTGGGATAACCCCACAGCCACCACTACCCCATCGACCAGTTTTAAGTGGACATTCTATAGCGGTGATCGCCACAATTGGTAACGATCATAACAAACAAAGTGACCGTGAAAGCGGTTCTTAGTGTCCTTCCAACGCCTCAAAAAACAAATTTCTCCACTTATCAACTCAATACAATCTTCCAAACGCCTATCCCCTATTCTTCAACAACACAACTATCACCTTCTACAAAAAACATCCTCGGTCTATCCTTAACTCAAAACCTCACCTGCAAAACTTCATATCTCTTCTCTCACTAAATCAGCTTCCTCAAGGTTGGGCATTCTGTATTGTCTCCGCCAGTTCTTTTCCCCCTTCTAGATGTTATCCATATACAAGAGTCTTGTCCGCCCTTGTATGGAGTATGCATCTTATGCCTTAGGGGGCTCCACACACACACAACTCTCTTGGACAGTGTAAAGTCTAAGTCTCTCCATTTCATCAGCTTTCTTAATGACAGTCTTTTACCTCTTAATTTCTGCCGCCATGTTGCAAAAATCAATTTTTCTGGTCTCTTTACACAAAAGGCTTCTTTTTTAGAGTTACTGATATATCAGTAACTGATATTTTTTTAAGTTGCTGATATATCAGTAACTCAAAAAAAGAAGCCTTGTCTTGTGTCGAGACCGGAGACATTATTTTTTGCATTAAAAACACCTAAACATGATAGGTAGGACACATGAATGGGTTATAATTTTGAGGAAATGTTTTCAATATAATGTAAATAATATTTTTTGGGTCATGTAAAAACAGCAAATTTTCCAACCAATTTTAAAATGCTGTGGTGTGATGATATTATCAGTTACATTTTTTTTTTTTAATCTATATACTCTTTTCTCTGAGCTTTATCTCACATATTATTTTCATATGCAATACTGCAGTGTGCCTTTTTAAGCTAGAGCTTAAAAATGCACACTGCATTATGCACATAAAAATAGTTATATGTTCTAAAAGGTTTTAGTCAAATTTCCGCCAACAGTCAACAATACGCTTATTTACGGTGCTTATGCCAGTAATGTATAGATGCTGTATGTAAGTAGAATGGATTGTAGCAGCTAACAGCAACAAAAAATGTGACAATGTTATAAGGACTAATTAAGGTTATTTTTATTTTTCTCAAAGAATACTGCTTTAGTGGTACATCTACCATCAATTCTAAGGTTCTCTTTGTTCAAATTATGGGCTGGAGGACAACAAAATAAAGTTTGAATGTGAATATATTGTAACGGTACAGATGTGTATTGAGTGAGTTAGTATGGAATACAAGTGAGTGAATGACTAGATTACAACAAACGAGCAATTAAGTGAGCGAATGTGTGGACGGGTGAACAAGTGTGTGTGATAAGTAGAGATTATTGGTGTGAATGAGGGTGTGAATGGAGGCAAGGCGAGGCACGCGGGGAGAGAGGGAGCCGAAGAGCCGTCAACAGGACGCACGTTTTGCTTGACCATCCATCACAGCCCTGTGAACACCACCAACCACCACCAGCACGGCAAAGGCGAGGCAAGGCACAGCAGAGCACAGCAAGGCAAGGCAGAGCAAAACACAGCAAGGCAAGGCAAAACAAAGCACGATTTGGCAAAGCGAAACAAGGACAGAAGCAGCACCACAACACGCCTCAGCCCATAACCACATCCTCGGCCTCTTCAATCACACTCAGCCCATAACCACATCCTCGGCCTCTTCAATCACGCTCAGCCCATAACCCCATCCTTGGCCTCTTCAATCACACTCAGCCCATAACCACATCCTCGGCCTCTTCAATCACACTCAGCCCATAACCCCATCCTTGGCCTCTTCAATCACGCTCAGCTCATAACCACCTCCACGGCCTCTTCAACCACGTCTCAGCTCTTAAACAACACAACCCTAGCCTCGTCAACAACGCTGCTACAGTTACCGGCCCTGGCAGTCTACACCCGCCAGCACCTCACTCGCACCAGTGCCTTCATCCTGCACCAGTCATCACTTCAAGGGTCTTCAAAACAGATAAACATTCACATGTTCCCCAATCTCCCTGATAGATAGTTAGTTAAGTTCAATAATATTCATTTATGTATGTATGTATGTATGTATGTATGTATGTATGTATATATGTATGTATGTATGTATGTATGTATGTATGTATGTATGTATGTATGTATTCATTTAAAAATGTCACTCCGCTAACTGCCCAGGGGCTGTAACTATATTCATACACAAGAAAAGTTGCTAAGTTACTGTAAGTGCTATAATTTTAAGGCTGTCGACCTGCCATTTGGGCATTACTGAACATACACACACACACGCACGTTATCACCACTTCCCCCTTAACTAAACATTGTCTCAGAGTGGTTCACACGGGAATCCACTCGCCTTCCATCATTACTGCACATCACAACCCAGAACGAGTGTTCACTTGTCCCGAGGCTTGTCTCAACATCATTGACAACCACTCGGAAATAGCCAGACGACCACCCCGCTACCACATTACCATCTAAACAGTGGCCGTCAGAAGGAATGTAGCATTGCCCTTAAAAAAAAGATGTTACAATATCAATAGTTGTACAGTCACACTACGTATTGCCCAGGGGATGGGCTGGCAGGTTCCTCTCTTCTCCTTTTTTGTATAACTTTGCAACAATACACCATCAATCAATCTTTTTCAAGCTAATTAAACTGGTTTCCTTAAAATGTAATTCATACTATATTTTTATATAGCACTACACAGTTATAATTTAAGTTGTTGAAATATATTTATTTTGAATGACTACGTAAAAATGGTACATGCGGTAAAAAATATATATAAGCCTCCAGCCCAGAAGTAAACTCTTGCAAACCCTAAATGAAATGTTTGTTTAGGGTGTGTGATTGTTATTTTTCGAGTTTGCGTCCTGCGTATAGCAGAAAACTGTTCGTTTCATGTACTTTGAACGTCTGCCTCCAAATAACCAAAATAAGCATATATAATTACAATACACACATTATTTGATATTTTATATTAGGTAACTTATGAAAAGTGCCATCAAATTGTACGTGATCATTGGCAAATCACACTTTAAACTTGGCGGGCATAAGGATCACAGTACACATATATACATCCACACAAGAAAGTAGTATCTCAAGTCATATTATGTAAAAAATGTGTATGGATGTATGTTTAAGTGTCAGTTGCCATACTCTTTAAAAAAAAATGTCTGTATCATTATATTATTGCCATATTGCAAAATGATAATGTGCATTGAAGATTTGTTTTGTATTGGTGCGTGGCGTGCGGTTAGGTTTGAGCAGGCAGGGCTAATGGTGGACTTCTGGTCACTGGTCACCGCCCTCCACACCACCTCCATGGGCCAGCCTCATCAATTCCTCCCCACAGCCGTGGGTGAGGATAACGTATCGCGTCTTAGATGTGGTGGCCCTGACGTACGGGCCTCCGCCTGGGCCTCACAATGGTCACCTCCACCGCCTGGCCTGGCCCCCGACCCTCACTGACCCTGGTGCAGGACCGTCAAGGAGACCACTGAGCACTTGCTGCACTGCCCCACCTCCACTCCCAGTGGATGCTGCCATGACACCACCTCCGTGTCCCGGACATGCCCTCCTTCGACCTGCCCACCCTGCTGGCAGCGGCAGGCGTCCACCCCTCACGGCAGGAGGTAGCGGCCACCCGCCCCACCTGCACCTTCCTCAGGAAGACGCGCCTGTGAAGCCCTCTCAGGACGACACCAGAGATCATGTAAGTGACTAGTTGCCTCAGCCCATAACAACAACAAGACTGGTCACTTGTGGTGTGAGCAAGAGATACCACATTTCAGCCAACAAAGGTATGTAATTTGATTTGTACCATTAGAGGCAAGCATCATGTTCACCGTGGTCTACTAAACTATGAAATTATACTGGTGCTTTAATGGTTATCTCGAAAACTAGTGCAGGGGTAGGGGTGGCCATGAGTCAATTTGAAAATTTTGTGAACCCAGGCTTGGTATACTGTATGTTAAATACGCTAGTGTACGTATAGGTACGTAGGTACCACAAATGTATATATAACTTAGAGAGAATGGGCCTCGGTGGCTCAGTGACACTGGCTTGCCAGGGTGTTGCATCGCATAGGTTAGAGCCCCACCCCGACCCTTTGAGGTGGAGAGGATGGGCCCCCGGGCTCTTTCCTTCACCCCAGCCTGAGTGTTGGCCTTAAACTTATGGCATTGGGCTTATCCATTACTGTCTGGGTGGTTGTGCAGCATGCACTGCCCCCCAACCTTGGGGTATATCCCCAACAATACCCGCAGGTATTACAGGTAACTCAATTTGCGCGAGTTTGGTTTATGCATTTTTTAAATAACGCAGGGTTCAAAATCCAAATAAATGTTTCATTTACACGTTTTTTCACTTATACACGATATTTTATGGAGTGGCCACCAGATGTCTCACGCAACTGGACTCACACGGTGCCGCGGCCACACAGCTGAGCTCAGTTGTTCCCGCGCGCCACTTGAACAACAATACAGTACCCTCGCTGCCACGCTACTCAACAACAACAACACCCTCACTGCTGTGCTACCACGAGGGAAAGGGCAGCCAGAGGAGGAACCACGAGAGGGAGAGGAGTCAGAGTGATACAGCAGGCAATAAAGGTACAAACCTACCTCCTGTTTGATTTACATTGTTTTTGATTTACGCGACCTCTTCAAGGACACAATACTCGCATAAATCGAGAGTTACCTGTATTTCATAACGCTCCCCGTCTCACTGTGGTATTCCTTACCCTAACCATGGGTTAGATCTCATTATTCTATGCATTTTGAATGCCACATATGTGCGTCGCAAACGGCTAAAAAATCCACTGCCAATTTTTAAAAAGTTAATGAGTTTTTATGGGTGAGAGTGTGAGTAAAGTCTTTGTATTCAAAGTGGCTAGATTTACAGTGCTGTAACTATATGAATTCTCAGGCTATTTATACAGCCTCCCTTTAATATTGGTAGGCCTAGGCCTAGAACACTTCTAAATTAGACTAGGTCAATGGCAGAGCATTTGTGGGAAATTTACTGTAAAAAGCACCACCCCCTGTAATGTTAGGAATTAGGTCAGTTAACCAGGGGATTAGACAAATTAAATATTTCCCTTATGGAACTAGTCTCGGGCCAAGAGTTCAAGCCAACTAAGAGTATCGTCTGAGCTCAAATAAGCCTTGGATGGTACTTACATACTTCGCTCATCGGCTTCCAGACCGAGACAGTATCACCGTATTCACTGCCTCAAGACTAAACACATTTACCATGAAAGGAATAACAATAGTTCAGTGTTTCCTTTCATGAAATAATAAATAATTGCCCTTGCTGAATTATAATTACAGAGCAAAGATAATTTAACTGATCGAAAGCCACGCCATCTGGCGAGGGAAATTCAAAATACCCCTTCAGACCCACGTGTTGGCTTTTGGCCCACAACATCACCTGCTCTCAAGCTAGCAACACCTCAGCGCTTTCGCCCCATATTAACTCGCGGCAGTGCTGATTTAAACTTAGTCTCGAGGACAACAGGACTCCTCCAGAACTTACTTCAAGAGACCACTTCTTTTGAAACCCTTCGAAAGATAAGCGCCTCCTACGGTGATTACAAATAGGTATTACTATCAGGCCTGTTAGGATTATCATTGTAACGCTGGGAGGTGCTTGGTGGGGAAAGCCCGGCACCCCTGGTATAATAGTGGTAAGTGGTTTGTGTCTTTTTGTGGAGTTGTCCTGGTGTGGTTCAAGTGTCTTGCGAGAAACATAACCGTTGGGTACGGTAAATTCACTGTATCACAACAGTAATGGCTTGTATGCTTTTTATTTATGGTTGCAGGGAATTAATAATAATTAGAACAGCTGTAACATTTATAACATTATATGGGCAGTACGTTAACATGAAAACCCCCGGAAACCATTGAAACCCCCCCGCAAGCCCTCAATATCTCATAAATAGCAACAAAAATACTTCATATATACACATCATGTCATGGATGACCGCTCCTATAGTGTAAATTTCGGTCCAGATTTACCCTGAGTGTGTTGTTCAATAGAGAAGTTCAGAACACTCCTTCAATCTCAGACTGTTGTGCTGATTTCAGTGGTGGTATTAATTTCTTGGGCAAATCATTCGTTAATTAGCTACAGGCTTATTTCAGAATTTTTGCAAGCGATGACGGGCGTTGAGGGGGCAAACCCCCCTTTAGGGATGGGGTCAGGGGGGCACAAGCCCCCTGTTAGGTAGGCTAGCTTATGTTAGGTTTAGTTTAATTACATTAGTTTCAATTTTATTTGATTTGTGGCAGCAGGAAGGCACAAACAGTCAGTGTGGGGTGGGGTAGGGTAGTGTGGTGCTGGGTGAACAGGGTGTTCTCCGAGTGAAATATTCTACTTATTATTAACAGGACTCCCACTTCAATGTCCCAGACAGGACATAACCCCACCCCCAGTACTTCATCATACAGTATTCCTGGTATACATCATACAGTAATGTGTGCACAGTACTGATTTGAGTTTATATATTTTCATTTATTAATTTCTATTCTTTAACGTGTAAAATGGTATAGGTAGCAATCATAGCACTACCTTTTATTCTTTGTACAACAGTTTCAAAATAAATCTGTTTACATGTGGAATTAAGAGCATTGCCTGGTAATTCCAAGCTTATGCTCTTTTACTTTCCTTTCTTTGTAATTTATTTCATTAAACTGATTCCAGGTCCTGTTACTCCCCGGCTGCCAGCAGTGAAGCTTTATGACAGAGTACAGGAGGAGTTCCAATCAGCTCACAAGGAGACAAGAGCAAGGAGGACCAAGTTAGTGGAAAAAAAGGTGAGTAAAATGCAGTATTTATTTATTACTAATATCAGTTAATATAGTTAGAATGATTTTATTGCTGCAGGATATTCAAGAAAAAATGCTACTGCTACCAGTACTTAAAAAACTCAAGAATAATGTCCGAGAACCTCTTTCATCTGAATGTACATGCTTGTGTTGTTTGTGTTTCCATGACTTATGTCAGTGTATATACTATATTATATAACTTTCTGGTGAGTTCTTACCCCAAATGTGTTGCAAGATTTAAATATATAAACTCAAATCAGTACTGTGCACACATTACTGTATGATGTATACCAGGAATACTGTATGATGAAGTACTGGGGGTGGGGTTATGTCCTGTCTGGGACATTGAAGTGGGAGTCCTGTTAATAATAAGTAGAATATTCTTTTTCTTTTTTTTAGGGTTGAGACAGCACAGTCTCAAGTTTGTGATAACTGAAATAGATGGGCAGATTGAGCTTGCAGGAATTATACTGTACTGTAGTTGGCAGCCATCTAAGAACTACTCCCAGAAGAACATTTGGCTAAGTAAAATACAACACTGCTACATTCAAACTCTACCATAACCATCAGATTGTTAAAGGATGATTGGAACCCCTGGAGTTCCTTCAAAGCATATCCTCTGTTTTGCTTGTAATTTAATTATAAATACAGGAGACAATATTTGTAAAGTAATCATAAATATTTGCTTTATCAACAACTACTTCAGCGGGAAGAACCGTGCCACCTTGTTGAAGGTCCTCATGGAGTTAGCGCTAAAGCCAAACCATGGCAGTAAGATCTCCGTGTTGGAAATAATTTGAGTGTCAGTGCAGAGACTTGCTGGTGATTGGCTTTGGCAATATATTTGTGCCACAGGTAGATTGGGGACAAAGATGACCATGAGCAGCAAGATGCCTCAAATCATGGATATTATTCTCTCATGTAAGAGCCTGTCAGTAGATCCGAAAGAAGCAACAACTGCTCTGTCTGTCTATTTGAAAAACACCAGCACCAGACAAAAAATTGAGGTAGGTGGGCGCCAGAACCTACAGTTTGATACCAGTGTTGAGAGTGGAAGAACCCAACCGGCAATTGGTCATTCAGAGGGAAGACAGGCTGGTAATAACATTCACTCTGGAGGTGCAAATCCTGTTGAGGGCAGTAGCAGTGAGGAATCAGTCTCTACTAGACCTACAAGAGGTATCTGATTACTCAGATACAGAATCGCAATACGGTGGGGAAAATATTCTTATTTTTTTTTAGGGTTGAGAGAGCACAGTCTCAAGTTTGCGATAAATAGGTTGACGTTGCAGGTCGCAAACGTTGAAATTGCAGACTTTGAACCATTACTCTTATGGGGAAAATTGAAAACCGTCGACATCTCATCTGAAATGCCACGCCAAAAGCCGGCGATAGAGAGAGCTGGAGCCACCACGCCCACACAGCCTAGTGCATTCCACGAAAGGACTGGAGACACGCCAGTCCGAGCTCTCAGCACGAGTGGCGTGAGGGCTCGACTGCCACCGCGAAATGTAAGCCGCAGCACACTGGGCCGTTGGCACAACACTGCATGAGCGTGTCCCGCCTGTGACCGGCGCTGCGTGAACCCTCCGGTGGATCCCTGCCACTGCCCCGCTGCAACAGCTTTAGCGCGGACAGCGAAAGGGGACCGGGAGCGAACGGAGAGTGTCACACCGGGGCTTTGAGGGCCCAAACGACATGGGGGTAAAAATGTGGGTGGGACCAGGGATGAGAGACATATAAAGGATAGCTCTCTAAGCATTTGTTTTTCCCACAATGCACCGCGCTCGTGACGTCACATGTAAACAGAGACGTCACTGGAGACCCACACGTGTGGCCACAGTGCCACTGGATTAAAGTTTCAGAGAACAACACACTTCGTAATATGATGTGTAAATCCTTGAATAAAATCAAGATTCAAATGAGACTCTTGCTGGTGAGGGTTCCCAGCGCCCGTCACCACTGTGACATCATAGAACACGTGACGTCATGGCTGAGTTGGTGACGTTTCACTGAACTACTGGCCACGGCCACACGAGTGGGTCTCCAGTGACGTCACGGCTGAGTTGATGACGTTTCACTGAACTATCCTTAGTTGGGTGGGACCGCGGGGTTGAGGTGAACAATGGCAGTGGGCAGCAGAATACAGTTGTAGTTGTGACGCCGCAGTGCGCCCTGATGTCACGACCCCCTCCACCTTGTTAACTAGAGCGGAAACCACCACTTTCTCACGCACGCCACCCGCTAAGTTCAGGTCATATCGCAATTTCAGCTTTCAATAAAAATTGAATTTTTTGGGTCCCTATCGCAAACTTGAAACTCGCAATCCTGGAGACAGTACTGTACTTAGGGCCGCTTTCACAGTCGTCTGGTACGCACGGTAACCAAAGGCCCTACCATCCTGGCAGCAGTCATTACCATCGCCTCGATCCGCTTTAACAGTCGCTGTTTTCATGGTACCAGCGACTACCAGCATGATAACGATCAAGACAAGACGAAGATGCCTGATTCTGCATTTAACATCCATTTAAAGAAATAATATAACCACTTAAGAGCAACAATTTGTACTATTTACTATATGTCATTGGTAAGGTCAATTGGAGAGCCCCCACGGCTACCAGAGGTTCCAATCTTTCGTACAGATGCAAACAGCGCCGTGAAAGACGACTGTGAAAGAGGATTTCTTGTTGGTAGCAGCGATTGCAGCTCATTGGTAACGATCAAAACAAACAAAAGTGACTGTGAAAGTGCCCCTTAGAATTATGATAGCTACTGTATGAGCGATCTGAAATTAAAAGGATATACCTACAGACATATTTTGGGTTTCTAATATGTGAACGAATTGCAAAAACTATTCCTTGTAGTTACTTAAATAATCCCACGGAGGTACATTCAGTAAGGTGATGGGGTGCTGCTGACTAGGGATGTGGGACCCGAGTACTTTCTGCAAACTGAGTAATTCGGTTTTCATTACTCTCGAAAACAGAGTAAACCGAGTACCAAATGATTACCTTTCTCTCAAGCGACAGATGGACAGCAGATGGTACAGGGATGGCGGTGCAGTGAGGGTTGGGAGGCAGTGGCTGAGTGGCAGCGTGCGGGCGTAATGAGCCCGTAGACTTACGTTCGAGTCCCTCCAAAACTCGCTTATTTTCAAGTCATCGGCGAGTAAAGGAAGATTACCCATGTGCCGCCCAGATCTTTGGTCAACCCAAACTCCAGTGGCTTTCGTCAAGAGGAGCACTGGGGGTAGCTGGGCCAAACAAAGAGTCACAACCTATGTCATGGCAGCCATCATAGATAACATTCACCTGCTCCATGAACAGGCTGGGGCTGTCAAAACATCCAAAAGGCCTCCCAAGAGAGCCTACTGGCGCTACAGCCATCACCTAAAATATGAAAAAAAATCGCCAGGAGGCTATAGGGGTGGGGGATCAAAGGGTTGCCAGAGATGAAAAAAGTTCAAATTGGTCTGAGGACAGATGACTTTTATACAGGTGGCGTGTAACTGTTCACCATCGCAAGGGGTTACTTTCCTAATCGCTGGAGTACCAACAAAACAACACGTGTCGGCGGCGTGGAGACGAAGGTGGAGATGGCTTCTTCTTCTACTGGAGTGTTTAGAGGTTACTCTACCTATTATTACTGGCTACCGGAGAATGCAGCCAGGAAATATGAGGAAAAGATATCTATATCGGAATAAATAGACCCCTGGACAATGGAAAAGTTGCGTTTCATCAGTGATATTTGTTGGTGCCCTCGCGTGTCATACATGGACATAGTGGATTATTTAGTGTTTTTCACAAGTTTTATCTCTTAATTAGGAGATACTGAGGGCAAGGAAAAAGCCTTCTTTCATATAAATTCTGTAGCGACAGCGCTCCTCGGTCGATACCGATGTAATGGCCCGAAATGTACTACAATTGTAATGGTATTTTTCCCCATGTAAATAGAGTTAACCTGGGGTGTTTGCGCAACCAGTTATATATGTATGTGGGTTTCTCATGAGAGAGAGAGAGAGAGAGAGAGAGAGAGAGAGAGAGAGAGAGAGAGAGAGAGAGAGAGAGAGAGAGAGAGAGAGAGAGAGAGAGAGAGAGAGAGAGAGAGAGAGAGAGAGAGAGAGAGAGAAAGGAAAGAAGGAAGTACACAAGAGAAGGAGAAAAAAACATGAAAAGTATGAGAGGAGAGAGAAAGAAGTTTGAGAGAGAGGGGAGAGAGAGCGAGAGGGAAGAGATGGGTGTTGAAACAAAGGGCCTGTTGGGCTCCCATATCTCCCCTACAATCTGTAGTGTCAACAAAATTCAGAGGTGTCAGGGGTCAAAACAGGGTATCGTTGCCAAAAGTGGTCAATCTGCCTTCTTTTAATTATTGCGCGAGAACGGTAAATATTTATAATGGAAATAAAATACCAGAGACCTTATATTGATATTGGAAGCCTACCAAGGAAATCTCAGGTCTCAAGCAGGCCTAACCTGCGGTCAGTTTGTCACTCTGTGACGTCACACCAAGGCATTTTGGGGCCGAGACTAACGCCCCTGCCTCGGTGGTAGGTTGTGGGAGCGAGCTCATTCTCACGAGCGACATCGCCCCTTTCAGGTGAGGAAAGAACTGTTCACGGTCTTCAACTCACTTTGGCTATAATACTATAACTGAGACTGGATTCTCACGAGCGACATCGCCCCTT
Organism: Eriocheir sinensis; assembly: GCF_024679095.1. NCBI lineage: Eukaryota > Metazoa > Arthropoda > Malacostraca > Decapoda > Varunidae > Eriocheir > Eriocheir sinensis. The sequence continues at coordinate 964,755 of NW_026111787.1, read as the reverse complement.
TCAGGTGTGCCAAAGGCAAGCCTGACAGATGGGAAGCTGGGCGTCGTCCAGACCAAGGCCAACATGCAGCAGTAAACACTTTTGAAGCTGCGTCGTGGGGGATTGCCTGTGGCAGGGTGTGTGAAGAGAGGAAGGAAAGGAGGAGGCCAAAAGGGTGGTATGTGTGTTGTTCTCAGGGGTAACAATGGATAAGCGCAAACACTCACTAGTTTAGTTAGGACTTAATTAAGGTGTGGAATGGTGGAGTCTGTGTTTCCCCGTGTGGGCGGAAACAATTATGTTGGTGCTACTTATTGCCATGTGTGCATGCTAGGTTAAGGTGTTAATGTCAACCTGTGTTCAGGGTATTTACAAGTGTAATTAGTGATGTAAGCTAACCTCTAATAAGTGGACCCTGTCCTATGACCCTTAGTTCACCATCAGAATCCCTAAACAATAATTACCTCAAGTAACTTTCTTAAAGTCGTGTTACCTATATCACTTGGACAGGTGATGATCCTGTGTGCGATAATGGTGCCTTATAAGACTGGGTGAATAAACTACTAATTTTACTCTGTGGTTTAAATGATCAATAATTAATTCTACTTTGAGGTATAATGAACCTACATAATTAATTAAAAAGAGTGCCCATGAACGGCACGACACCGAAAGACCGGCTTTTTGCCAAAATGACATCCTCTTGTGGCATGCTGGGGAGCGGCAGTTAACGGAACAAGTTCCTCGATAAGTCATTCTACAGATCAGCAGCTGTGGACAAGAGACGGATTGAGAGGAGAGAAAATAACACGAGAATGCTGAGGGCAGTAACTGGCAACTCATCAACAGGTTGCCAAACACTGCCTCTCAACTGCCCTCAACGTGCTTCTGTTATTTTATCTCCTTTCAGTTCCTGTCTCTTGTTCAAGCTAGTTTACTGTTGAACGACTTATCGGGGAACTTGTTCCGTTTATTGCCGCACCCCAGCACTCCACAAAAGGAGGAAGCGACACAAAGCGGAAAACAACAAAAGAAGAAGAGCGGTTTGTTTTGTTGGCCCTCCGGCCACACATGAGCTCGGCCCCAGCTTGAACATGACAAGTTGTGCATGACAACTATATATAATGCCTTTAACATTAACGAATTTGCTGTTGTCTGATCTCTCTTTCTGCTTTTCTTTGTCGGAGCAGCTAGCGGACTTTTGTGTGTTTCGGGTTTGTTGGAAGCATTCGGAAAGGTGTGTTTCAGGTTTGTTAGAAGCATTCACGAACGTTCGTAAAACGTTTGAGAGATTTTTTGTTTTCAGAAATGGTCGTTTTCAGGGCTCATTTCAGGTTCACGGCCATAGGTTTGCGCGCCCCCAGGAAACATTTCACAAACTCTCATAGAACCTTAAATTTCCGGGGGGGCTGTGGGGCTTGTGGTAAAAGTGAAGGGGGAAGTGGGTGGGTGGGGGCCTGGGGATACATGGGCGGCATTTGATCGGTACATGGAAGGCATATGATCGGGTTATAGTAGGCATATGGGTGGCAATTGATCGGCATGTGGGAGGCATATAAATCAGCATATGGGAGGCATATGATTGGCATACTACATCGGGCCTCCGTTAAAACAATGAGCAAAAAGGAAATTGGGCCGACAGAGTTTTGCACCATCGGGCTGCCGCAACAACACACATAAGGCTGCTGGAGGCCTGACATAGTTGTGTTTGCTGGGCACACTGCTCATGCCTCATTTTATAAAGGAATTGGCTTCTCTTACTTGCAAAGTTATATTTCAAGTTGAAAAACACTATTTAGAAGCATTTATATATAAATATGTTAATAGTGTTAGCACTTAGTATGCCTCCAAGGCAGTAGTTATTGAACAACAAATTTCATGTCATGCAGCGAGACGAAAGAGCTTTGTGAATGTAGCGCGGTGGACAACATGTAGTAGCCAGCGTGCCTCATGACTCATCAGTTTTGTGCATGCACACGTTAGGACTGCTAATAACTTGTAGTTGCTACGGCGGAGCTTTGTGAATCACACCTTGTTGCTGAGGCCCAGAACTATGCACTAAACGCTTTGTGAATCTGGCCCTGGAGAAGCTGAAGTTGCTGGTTGCCCCTACCGCCAATGCGGTTGGAGGAAAAAGGACCAGTGTAACACCAGCTTATATACTGACAACTGACAACTCACTTCCAGTTTGGCGTACGGGCGTTGCCCATAGCCCAACGGTTGGAGGAAAACGGCCAGTGTGACACTGCCTTAAGGCAGCGAGGCCGCTGATGACATCATTGGACTCACAGCACATCACAAGCATGTTTACAAAACTGTCAGCCAATCATAAGGCACCTGCACTCAGCTGCAGCTTCAAAACGACCTGTCCTCTCTTCCTATTTTTTTCCTTTTTCCAAGGCAAGTATTTTGAGATAACAAGGGAGTAAAGTGGAAAAAAAAGTCAGCTTCGCTACGGGCTGGAACAAATAAGCGCTTTTTCAGTGTTTTTCAATACCCCAAATTTTGCAATCCTGGAGTTTAGTGCTACACCTTCAGAACGAAGCAAGCGTGAAACTCGGGAGGGTACTGTAGATTAGAGGAACTGGGCCTACCACCACTAAAAAAAAGAAGAGAGAGAGGAGAGCTGATAGCACTGTACAAGAATACAAGTGGAATGGAAGTGATGGACAGAAATGATGAAAAGGGAAGGCAACTAGGAGAACAGTAAGAAATTGAGAAAGTGGACTTGTTTGAAAGACCTAAAGAAGTAGTTTTCCATACAGGAGTGTGGATACATGGAATGGACTCAGCAAAGACATTGCTAAGCGGGCTGTGTCCATAACAGGATGGAAAAGCTGGACAAATATAGATTGGGAGACAGGACCGACTGAGCTTGAGCTCAGGCCCTGTATACTACAAATAGGTAAACACACACACACACACACACACACACACACACACACACACACACACCAAGATAGACCATTTAGGATTCAATTCAAGGCACAGAGCGAAGCAGAAGAGGCCCTGGCAGGAGCTTGGAAACTAGCAGGAGAAGAAGACACCAAAATGATGTGGCTGAGGAAAGATCTGAATGAACAAGAGAGAGACAAGTTGAATGAACTCAGAGGTGAGGTTCATGATTTAAATGAGAAGAGATCGGAAGAAGAAAAGGAGTTTTTTTTTGGAGAGTAATGGATATGAAAGTGAGGAAGTGGTTCATGGTGACGAGAGAAAGGAGAGAAAAAATCTAACAGGAAAGGAGGAAGGATGGAAAGTGTCTTATACGAATATCAATGGAATAGTGTCATCGTGGATAGAGTTTAACGACTATTTGAGAGACAGAGAACCTGATGTTGTGGGGCTGACAGAAACCAAGTTGTGTGACTCAGTTGAGGTGGTGGGGATTGGAGAAGGTGCATACAATATATGGAGGAGAGGCAGAAAGAGAAAACAGGGTGGAGGTGTGATGTTGATGGTAAGGAAAGGCATTAGAGGCATTAGGGTGGAAGAGGTGATTGAGGGTGAAGGCTTGGTAGAGGTACTGAAAGTGGAAACTGTGGGTGCTGAAGGAAGAAGGAGGCAGTATGTAGTAGGGTATGTGCCACCAAGAACCAATGCATGGAAGGCCCGAGAATATGAAGTAATGATACAAGACACAGTGAGTTGCTTGGAAGGAGTGTTAAGAGAGAGTGAGAGAATAATTTTGATGGGTAATTTTAATTGTAAAGAGGTAGAATGGGAGGATTGGCAAACGCAGGGAACAGAAGAGTCGTGGGGAGGAAGACTCCTGCAACTGGCAATGGAACACGTGCTGACGCAATGGATTAAGGAACACACTAGATTCGGGAAAGAAGGCGAGGCATCAAGATTAGACCTGGTTTTTAGCAAGGAACCGGAAGTAATAGAAAATATTAAAATAGACTGCCCAATAACAAAGTGTGACCATGCGATTGTGGAATTTGAAGTAAAAGAAAAGAGAACGATTGACCGAAAAAAGGATCATAAAATAGGGAGAAGAGCAGACTTTGTTAATATGATAACTTTTTTTGAGAATGCAAATTGGAGTGGGCTGTACAAAGCCAGGAGTACGCAAGAAAAGTGGGAGGAGTTTATAAAGCTGTACAAAGAAGCCGAGAATAGATATGTCCCTAAGGTAACCAAAAAGGATGTTGGTAAAAAGGAGTGGTTTAACAAAAGATGCGCGGCAGCTAGAAAAAGAAAGGAGGAAGCCTGGAAGGGATGGAAGAGACGAAGAAGAATCAACACGTGGAACAATTTCAAACAAACAAGGAATGAATATACAAAGATTAGAAGAGAAGAAAAACGGAAATATGAAAAAAATATAATCGACAAATGCAAAGACCAACCTAAATTATATTATAGACATGTGAACGGCAAATTAAAGAACAGAGAGACAATCAATAGACTGAAAATGGATGGAACTACATATGAAAACCCAGCAGAGATGGCAGAAGTGATGAACAACAGCTTTCAAAATGTTTTCATAAAGGAAGATGAATTCGTACAACCACCGGGCCAGGAAAGAGGAAGGGTTATGCAGGAGATACAGTTAACAGTGCAGGAGGTCAAGGAAAGCTTGAACAAGCTAGATGTAAGAAAGGCGACAGGGCCGGATGAATTATAAGGGTGGATCCTGAAAGAATGTAGTGAGCAACTTGCAGAGAAACTGCACTCCATAATGAGCGCCTCCCTGAGTGAAGGAAAGGTACCACAAGATTGGAAGAGAACAAACATAGTACCAATTTATAAAGGAGGAAAGAGAGAGCACCCATTAAATTACAGACTGGTATCACTCACTAGTGTGGCTGCGAAGATATGTGAGAGGCTAGTTCAAAACAGGTGGTCGGATTCTTTAGAAAGGGAGAGAATTATCTCGGATTGCAAGTTTGGATTCAGGAGTGTGATTGTGTTTCACCAACTTATGTTATTACTCAAGGGTGGCAGATTTAATACAAGAGAGAGAAGGCTGGGGGGATGGAGTGTACCTGGACTTGAAAAAGGCATTCGACAAAGTACCGCACAGAAGACTAATTTGGAAAATTAAAAATAGGGGTGGAGTGGGTGATGGACTGATTAAGTGGCTGGAGGACTTCCTAACTAACAGGGAAATGAGGACAATAATCAGGGACAGGGTTTCCAACTGGTGCCCAGTGAGGAGTGGGGTCCCACAAGGTTCAGTGCTGGCACCAATAATGTTTGCTGTTTATATAAATGATATGGTGGATGGAGTGACCAGCTATGTGAGTTTATGATGCAAAGCTATTGAGATGAGTCAATGATGTGAAAGACTGTGAGGCACTGCAGAGGGACCTGGACAAAATATGTGAGTGGAGTGGTATATGGCAGATGAAATCCTTGGGAAATGTAAAAAAATAGAGTTTGGTAGGAGTGGTAGAAGATGTGAATATGATTATAAGATGGGAAGTGATATAATATGCAGAGGAGTGGAAGAAAAAGATTTGGGAGTGACTATCTCAGAGAACATGTCACCAGACAAACACAACAGGATAATGGGGCAAACTATGAATTTGGTGAGGAACAAAGGACGGCATTTGTGTATTTGGACAGAGATGATGAAGAAAATAATAGTTACAATGATAAGGCCAAGGTTGGAGTATGCAGCAGTGGTCTGGTCTCCTCACAAAAAGAAGAACATAAGAAAGCTGTAAAGAGTACAGAGAGCGGCAACTAAGATGGTACTGGAACTTAGGGATCGGACTAACAAGGGGAGACTCAATAGCATGGGGCTCACAACCCTGGAGAGAAGAAGAGAAAGAGGAGACCTGATAATGGTGTACAGGAAATCCCCGATATACGAAAGCTCGATGTACGAAAATTCGGATATACGAAAGTGAAAAATATAGGACAATTTTCGGTTCACTAAAGACATGCTTCGCACATACGAAAAGTACGACAGTTTCCGCGCCCACTGTTTCGTACCCGATGTCTATATCTGTCGCCGCGCGCCGTCAACAGCCTCACGCACACTCGCAGTGATTAGGCAGCAAGTGTCCATGTCCAGTCCCCTCCACTTCAACGCTCATCACTTAGCGTTGCCAGTTTGTGAACCCCTTGCTTCGACTCGAATCCGAAACACATCCCAGCCAGCGTGAGGAAACGTGAGGGTGATGGAGGGTTGGGGGGGGCTTGGAGTGGTGGTGTACTGTTTGGCACGTGTTTCGGGCACGAGAGTCGAAACTGGCCTTTCACAGCTTGGCAATGTTAAGTGATGAGTTGTAGTGACGAGTTAGAGGGGATTGTCCTAACATATGTAATGCATTTCTATAACAGTAAAGGAACAGGAAATGGTAATTGTTTTTAATTATTTATGAGCCTTGCGTTTCATTGTATTGTGAGTAGTAAATTGCTTTTAAGCATAGTTATATTTAACTTTTGTTTTTTTTTTTTTTTGCTGGCGCTGGTCCCTAACCCCCCTATTTATTAACAATCCTATGGGGGAAATGGCTTCGATATACGAAAAATCGATAAACGAAAGGTTTTTTCAGTCCCTAACCCTTTCGTATATAGGGGATTTCCTGTACAGGGTGGCGAGCGGGGTGAAGAATCTGGACAGAGAGGACCTGTGTGTGTGGAGTGAGAGAGAAACGAGAGGACATGGGAAGAAGTTGAGGGCGACCACGTATAGGCGAGATGTGAAAAAGTTTAGCTTCCCAAACAGAAGCACTTAGCTATGGAATGGACTGGAGGAGGAGGTGGTTTTTGCATGAAACATTCATGATTTTAAGGAAAAGTTGGATAAGAGAGGATATGGAGACGGGACAGCGCGAGCGTAGCTCTCTTCCCGTACGTCACAACTAGGTATATACAACTAGGTAAATATACACACACACACACACACACACACACACACACACAGATAATGCAAAGTTAATAAGAAAAGGGAGGACAGAGGAAGATTGTGAGGAGCTGCAAAAAGACCTAGACAGAGTATATAGATGGAACCAGTTATGGGAGATAGAATTTAATGCAAACAAGTACCATGTTATGGAAATGGGGAAAAGTAAGAATAGATCGAGGAAAATATACAGGATGGGAGAAGAAAACTTAAAGGTGGTCCATGAAGAAAAAGATTTGGGAGTAATGATGCAAGACACACTATCCCCAGAAAAGCACATAAACAAGCTGTTTGGAGAAACCTACTGGATGATAAGAACATAAGAACGCAGGAGTCTGCAAGAGGCCGGTAGGCCTGTACGAGGCAGCTCCTGCAAAATATAAGGGTATCATTCTGTTTTTTGGTCAAAGAAATGATGAAGAAAATAATAACAACAATGATAAGACCAAAGCTTAAATATGCTGCTGTTGTGTGCTTGAGTTGAAAAATTTTGACGAGCGCATTTAATAATTTTTATGATTGTTTTAAACTTCATTGTCCAGGCAGGCTCTAGGGCAGCGGTTCCCACAGTGTGGCGCGGGCACCCCTAGGGGTACGTGAGCTGATCACTAGGGGTGTGTAAGGAAAAAAAAATTAAGTAATGGCGGATTTTGTCTCACTAAAATTTCAAACACATCATTAAGTGCTATTGTTTTAAAACTATGGTATGCTGTATGCTTCAGCTGAGTTGTCTGTTCTTTGTTTTAAACTTACCCAGACTCTGAGCACATTCATCCACTCCCAGGTACATTTTCTTTCAATTTTCACAGCCAGCACTCCGAGCCACATACTTTGCGAGCACAAAATTCATACAAAATGGACATAATTTCAGGACATCGACAGGACCTTAGTACTGCTCGAATCTTGGCGGGGGTGCGTGGACTTGGTCACAGCCTGGGAGGTGGTGCGTGGCCTGAAAAGTTTGGGAACCGCTGCTCTAGGGTGGAAGTATGTGAACGTTTAATCCTGGTAAGTTTATTTTTTACACCATGAAGTGTATACTTTGCTTCCTAATTGATTTATAATTAATTTTTAAAATTATTTGTGCAAAGTTGTTAGTTTATTTATATTTATATTTATTTAATTATTATTTTCTATTTTCACATTTCATCAACTGTGCCAGTAGACTTTCTTGGTTGGGTCCGGTGGTCAACCCTTGCCAATTATGCCACAGGCAAGTTTATAATGGTGCCTTTTTTCTTGGCTCACGCTGCCCCGGAGCTCATCTTTGATCCTCTTTTAGAGAGAATCTAGACTAAGGATTGACAAGTGGTCTTCAGGACAGTATGTGGTAGTCTTAGGCCACTCAGTGATGACTGAAAAATTGCCAGTTTATTTGTCAGGGTGGGCGGGACGCCAATCTTTAGCATGTATATTGCCACAACCTTCCTGCTATGTACCATTAGCTTTGTGCAACAGCTCCTTCCAATGCCTGTGACCTGCGTCATAAATCGGATATTCCTTTACTGCTACCAATCACATAACCATATTCTTTACCTATCTTTTGATGCATATAATCAACAATGAAAATCAATGGTAGTTACACCTGAAGATTAGCTGATCCTGAAAATCTAACCTGGGGCGGTATTAATAAAGACTCCTAGGAGTGAAATTCAACTTTCAAAGAGTTTCCTCCTAACTTTGCTGCTAACTTCTAGAAGTCGCAAGTTTACTGCTAGGAGTCACCAATTTTAAGGTTATAAAGAGAGATGGTTGCATGTGGAGCGGAAGGAAACTGACTAGTTGGCATCTCGTCTTGGCGGCCGAAGCTCCGCCCCCTCGCCTGCCTAAGCCACGCCCCATGTTGACAAACCGAGTTTACTGCTAGAAGAAGCAACTTAACTGATAGGAGTCGCTGAAAATGTAAAAGTCCTCGTGGGTACTTTTAACGACTTAAAAGCTAACTTTTCGGATGTCTCATTCAATATAATAACGATAATAACAGCTGACTGATGGCCCCCACGCACTAATTATCGTGTCTGAAGTGTTGTGCCAATAAAAATACAGACAAACAGCTGTTCCAGGGGGGAGGCACCAATTAAAAAAAAAAGCAATGTAGCATTAAAGGCAATTATAGTAGGCTACTTATTTAAAGTAATGCACACTTTCCGTCATTATGTCCTACATAGCTCATTCACATAGGCATACTAAATATAATCACATAAATAATATCTTTTACAGTAACTTCATACAGGTAGGAATAAGGAATAAGTTTCGTATCTGTGACTTGGAGGGACGGGTGCGTCGTCTGCCGCGCTCACCGTCACCCGCGAGCGTACACACCCGTCCCTCAAAGCCAAGGATACAAAACTTATTCCTTAATACAATGATTCCTACCTGTATGAAGTTACTGTAGAAGATACTTTTTATGTGATTATATTTATTATGCCTATGAAAACTGGCATAATTATTATTGTACTTTGTTTCTTAGGTGACGTCACTGATTGTCAGAGTAGAGTACCAACATTCAATTAAATTACGAATATTTTTTTAATCATGAAAATAGCAAGATTATCTCAATCATATATATTTGGTACGTGTCTTTGATACAATGCATGACGTCATGAACAGCCAATCAGGTGGAAGGGGGGGCGGAGCCCGCATTGGGGAGAGGCTTTTTAGTGTAAATAATTATTATTAGCCAAGTAATTTGGACAGACTATAGCAGTAAAGTTAAAAGCTACTGCTAAAAGGAAAACAGCTTCAAGCAGCACTTCTAAAAGTACTGCTAGGAGTCTTTATTAATACCGCCCCTGGTCTTAACCACCAAATGAACAGAGATAGAACAAGATATAGTTAACTAATATTTTATTCATACTTTGCTTCTTTCTCTTTTGAAAATTAGTATATGCAATTGCAATATAACACGTTTTCTTAGATAAGTGCCTTAACCCCTTAACTCCGGGTGACGACATATGTCGACATTACCTAAAAAGTCCCTCACCCCGGGTGACGACGTATGTCGTCTTACCAATTTTTGAAAAATGCACCAATATTAGTGGCTTCCAGAACATTCTGGGAGTGGAAAATTCCATCATCCATCATCCCGCGCACTCCCGCCACCTCAAGCCGCCCTCCAGGCACCGCCCCTCCTTACTCCCTGTCATCACCGTTTTACACCCGGCACCAACACACGCACAGGCACGTACCACTGCCCCGGCACTCACTCACTCAGTACACTCACTCAGTACGATTGACACACGGCAATCGTGGGCGCGACAGCGAGGAATACAATGTGTAAACAGCTTGGTGTGGTAGGTATACAAACACGTAGACAATGCAACGCAATACGTAAACATTGGCAAACAGACGGGTGAAGGAAATGTACATTATTTTTCACTTTTGTCGCGAAAAATACAATAATTTTAGTTTTAGGTGTAAACAATGACATTCCAGTGCAAACAATGCGTTTTTTTTGTATTTTATAGGTTCAGTAAAGGGGCCATAAGTCATGTATGCTCAATTTGCCACCGAAACTTACAACTTTTTCACAAAATTTTCATGCAAACAAGAAGCAAACAACACTTGGAAATCGTTTACGGCGGATTTTCTTGGTTGATACTGATACCACACACTCATATATCATGAACAAACATTTTTTTTCTTCAAAATTCAATGTTTTTTGGGGTGTAAACAATTATCGTGGGTGTAAACAATCACTACTTGTGATTTTCTTCAATGAATAAGCATAGCCACACAACGGTGTAACTCACATACGTCATTTTTACCTCTTCATTTCATATGTATCGCGTAAACAAGTCACTGTTTATAATGTAAACAATGATGTTTGTTTGCCACTGTACCTCATATATTGCTACAATACACTTGCAGTCACAAGCAATGGAATGATGTTTTTTTTTCATAAAAAAAAGTACAATCATCCAATAAATTTAGATGTAAACCCATAAACAGTTTTTTTTTTCAGGCCAGCCAACTCTGCAAACAAACAGTGTTCTGCGCTAGTACCATTTCACAGAAAAAACGCGTGTTAACGTGCCCCACTTGTTTATGCAAACAACCGAAATTCCTTGTGAAAACAAAGTGATACTGTGTATATATGAGCTCAGTATTATATAAACAGCTTTGTGAGTGTGTGGTACGTCCATGCGTGCTGGGAAGTGCCAATAAATGGGGGCAAACTACCCTTGTTTGCTCACCCCCCCAGACTTCACTGTCTACGTACCGGTCAAACAACACCGCCATCTTGAAGTCCAAGGATGTACTTTCATATGCTGTTTGGTTTATTGCTCTGGGTTAAGTATTTTTTTTTGGCGAATATTTTCCCAAGGGCAACGTTTGCCCAATTATTCCAGACTGCAGCACAACACTGCTGAAATATGCCCGGGGTTTAAGGGTTGAACAGTGAATTGTTATTCTATCTGTTCTCTACTAATAAAAAATAAAAAAATCCACCTTGTTAAAAATTAGCACTGGACATGATCTAAGCATGTTATATTGTAAGTTTTTTTTTTTTTTTTACATTGCAGCCTATTGCGCCGGTAGGCTTCTTCCAGGTGGATCCTGATGGTCGGTCCAAGGCTTCTTTCCGGTAGGTCCTGATGGTCGGCCCAGCCCGTTCTGGCGCAGGCGAGTGTTTATAGTGGCGCCATTTTGCATTGGCTCATGCTGCCCTCCCAGAGCTCATCTTTGATCCTAGAATCTAGAGTCCGGGTTGATAGGTGGTCTTCTGGACAGCATGTGGGTAGTTTTAAGCCACTCGGCGGCGGCTGAAAAATCCCAGCTTGGTGGCACCGGGCGGGGATTGAACTCGCGTCCTCCTGAACACGAGGCCGTTACTTTGACGACTCAGCCACCGCCTCCCCATACACTACCCTCTCAAGTTTTGCGGTTTCTGAGTTTAGAGCTTAGTCCTAAATTCTTACCATCCTGACTTTTGCGCACTTTCACCGTGAGTTTCACGCTGCTTTGACATGTACGAGTCACGTCTGCCTACCGTCGGCATCACGTGCGCTGCCTTAACCCGTACAGCCCCACGCTGTTTTGAGCTCTTCTTCACCTCAATCCCGAGCCCCTATCAGTTTTTTTTATTGCATAAATCAATTGGAAATGATCTAAACCTAAGGGAAAGGGTATAATAACACTCATATCAGCTTATTTTTGCCTCTCTGGGGGATGTTACGGATGGTGCTGCCGAGCGTCCTCCCGCCAACTCCCCACATCTTGCGCGCCACTCTGACGCTGTATTATTCTTGCTTTAGTGATGTTTGTAAGCAGTATGATTATCTCTTTGACTACGTACATGCACAACTGCGTAAAATTTATAGTAATAACTAAATACATATTATTTGTGTGTAAATTTATGTCATACATTCACTTTTATTGTTGTCTCTTTCGATCTTACTGTCAATCATTATTGTCTTGGTAATAATATGTAAGAAACACAAAATGTTTTTGATATAGACTAGTTAGTGTTGAGTTCACTATGGTTGTGGCTGGGTGTGGTGGGAGTCAGGCGCTCTCCCTCTCTCTCTCAAACAAACAGCGACGGTGCACTAGTGACTGACAGCCAACACATTGCAAACCTCTTAAACAATTACTTTTCCTCGGTGTTTAATACTAACAGTCTTCCTCCCGCTACCACCAACACCAGTACTAATGTAAATCTCGAGCATGCATTGCCTAATTTTGAAATAACAACCGATGAAGTCCTTAAAGCTCTCCATCCACTTGAAATAAATAAAAGTCCCGGACCCGATAAAGTATATCCTATACTGCTTAAAGAAACAAAGAGCGAAATACTCTCCTCCCTCACAACCGTATTCAATATGTCCTTGCGACAAGGCATCGTCCCTTCGGATTGGAAAAAGGCTAACGTGACACCGATTTTTAAGAAAGGAGACAAAAAAATACCAGGTAACTACCGACCCATTAGTCTAACTTCAATTGTAGGTAAGCTACTTGAGCATAATTAGAGACAAAATTGTGAGTTACCTCGAAAGCCACTCATTAATTGGGGATTCACAACATGGCTTCCATAACAAAAGATCCTGCCTATCAAATCTATTGACCTTTTATAACAACCTCTTCTTAGTTTATGACGTAACCAAATCATTGGACGTAGTCTATCTTGATTTCCAGAAAGCGTTTGATAAAGTCATAAATTACTTTATAAATTAAAGCAGATAGGTATTGACGGTCAAGTAAACCAATGGATTGTGAATTGGTTGAGCAACAGACAACAAAGAGTTGTGATTGACGGATCTAACTCAGTGTGTGCGGCGGTCACTAGTGGCATCCCTCAGGGCTCAGTTCTTGGCCCAGTGCTCTTCATTATTTACATCAACGACGTGGATGCTGGACTCAATAATCGCATTAGTAAATTTGCAGACGACACAAAGATTGGTAACTCGGTTCTCACTCACGAAGACAGGCAAAGCCTCTGTAACGGTCCAAATGTGTAATGAGTGAACGAGTATGGAATGCAAGTGAGTGAATGATTATATATTACAACAAACAAGCAAGTGAGCGGATGTGTGGACGGGTGAACGAGTGTGTGTGATAAGTAGAGATTATTGGCGTGAATGAGGGTGTGAATGGATGAAGGGCTGTTCTGAAATCCCTCATCTTCAGTCTCGAACCCTAGAATGATTATTAGTTAGCGAGGAGCAAAGGCGAGAGGGCAAGGCAGGGAGAAGCACGGGCCAGTGAGGAGACGAGCACCACTACAGCACGGAGGGCAACCAGGGAGGAGACAGAAACCCTGAGATACAGGCAGACAGTGAGAGGCAGAGAGCGAGACCGACGAGCGGTGAAGGACGCACGTTAAGAGGTTGGCATGACCGTCCATCACAGCCCTGTGAACACCACTGCAAGCACGGCAGAGGCGAGGCAAGGCACAGCAAAGCTCAGCAAGGCGAGGCGAAACAAAAGCACGGCAGAAGCAGCCTCTTTAACAACGCCTTAAACCAGCCTTGCCGTCATAACCACCTCCACGGCTTCTGCAGCCACGCCTCAGCTCGTAAACCACCCAACCACGGCCTCTTCAACCACGCCTCTTCAACAACGCTGCTGCAGTTACCTGCCCCGGCAGTCTACCCCCCCCCCCCCCCCCGCCGGCGCCTCAATCGCCCCAGTGCCCTCCTCCATCCTGCACCAGTCAGCACTTCAACACAGATAAGCATTCAGATGTTCCCCAATCTCCCTGATAGTTAGTTAGGCTCAATAATATTCCGTTATGTATGTATTCACTTAAAACTGTCACTCCGCTAACTGCCCAGGGGCTGTAACTATATTCATACATAAGAAAAGTTGTTAAGTTACTGTAAGTGCTATAATTTCAAGCCTGTCAACCTGCCATTTGGGCATTACTGAACACACACCCACACACGCACGTTATCACCACTTCCCCCTTGACTAAACATTGTCTCAGAGTGGTTCACACGGGAATCCACCCACCTTCCATCATTACCGCACTAAAACCCAGAACGAGTGTTCACTTGTCCTGAGGCTTGTCTCAACATCATTGACAACCGCTCGGAAATAGCCAGACGACCACCCCGCTACCACATTACCATCTAAACAGTGGCCGTCAGAAGGAATGTAGCGTTGGCTTGAAAAAAAGACGTTACACCTCCAAGAGGATTTGCACAAAATTTCAGTTTGGTCGGATAGATGGGAGATGCCCTTTAACGTAGACAAGTGCCAGGTCCTTCAAGTTGGAACAAGAAATAAGAAGTTCGATTACAAAATGCGCGGCGTTAAACTCACAAGCGTTCAATGCGTTAAGGACCTGGGGGTCAAAATCACGTCAAACCCCAAATTCTCACATCAATGCATTGATGCAGCAAATAAAGCGAACAGAATGTTGGGCTTCATTGAAAGAAACTTTTTATTCAAGAATAAAGATGTAATAATTCCGCTCTACAATAGTTTCGTCAGACCCAACTTGGAATATGCGGTACAGTTTTGGTCTCCTCACCATTTTTTTTTTTTTTTTTTACAGCAAAGGAGACAGCTCAAGGGCACAAAAAAGTAAACATTAATAAAAAAAAATAAAAAAAGCCCGCTACTCGCTGCTCCTAAAAAGAATCCAAAGAGGTGGCCGAAAGATAAGTCAGTTTCGGGAGGAGAGGTGTCCTGATACCCTCCTCTTGAAAGAGTTCAAGTCGTAGGCAGGAGGAAATACAGATGAAGGAAGATTGTTCCAGAGTTTACCAGCGTGAGGGATGAAAGAGTGAAGATGCTGGTTAACTCTTGCATAAGGGGTTTGGACAGTATAGGGATGAGCATGAGTAGAAAGTCGAGTGCAGCGGGGCCGAGGAGGGGGAGGCATGCAGTTAGCAAGTTCAGAAGAGCAGTCAGCGTGGAAATATCGATAGAAGATAGAAAGAGAGGCAACATTGCGGCGGAATTTAAGAGGTAGAAGACTATCAGTATGAGGAGGAGAGCTGATGAGACGAAGAGCCTTTGCCTCCACTCTGTCCAGAAGAGCTGTGTGCGTGGAGCCCCCCCACACATGAGATGCATACTCCATACGAGGGCGGACAAGGCCCCTGTATATGGACAGCAACTGTGCAGGGAGAAGAACTGGCGGAGACGGTACAGAACGCCCAGCCTCGAGGAAGCTGATTTAGTAAGAGATGAGATATGAAGTTTCCAGTTGAGATTTTGAGTTAAGGATAGACCGAGGATGTTTAGTGTTGAGGAAGGTGATAGCTGGGTGTTGTCAAAGAATAGGGGATAGTTGTTTGGAAGATTGTGTCGAGTGGATAGGTGGAGAAACTGTGTTTTTGAGGCGTTGAAGGACACCAGGTTCTTCTTGCCCCAATCGGAAATAATAGTAAGGGCTGAGGCTAAGCGTTCTGCAGCCTCCAGCCTTGAGTCGTTAAGTTCCTGAAGGGTGGGTCTTCTATTAAAAGAAGTTGAATAATGCAGAGTGGAATCATCGGCGTATTAATGGATAGGACAGTTCGTTTTGGAAAGATCATCATCAATGAACAACAGAAAAAGAGTGGGAGATAGGACAGAACCCTGTGGGACACCACTGTTAATAGATTTAGGGGAAGAACAGTGACCGTCTACCACAGAAATAGAACGGTCAGAAAGGAAACTGGAGATAAAGGTACAGAAGGATAGAAACCGTAGGAGGTAGTTTAGAAAGCAAAGATTTGTGCCAGACCCTATCAAAAGCTTTTGATATGTCCAGCGCAATAGCAAAAGTTTCACCGAAACGGCTAAGAGAGGATGACCAAGAGTCAGTTAAGAAGGCTAGGAGATCACCAGTAGAACGCCCCTTGCGGAACCCATACTGGCGATCAGATAGAAGGTCAAGTGGAAAGGTGCTTTTGAATCTTACAGTTGAGATTGATTCAAAAGCTTTAGATAGACAAGAAAGTAAAGCAATAGGACGGTAGTTTGAGGGATTGGAGCGGTCACCCTTCTTAGGTACAGGCTGTGTGAAGGCATACTTCCAGCAAGAAGGAAAGGTAGATGTTGACAGGCAGAGGCGAAAGAGTTTGACCAGGCAGGGTGACAGCACATGCACATGCAAAGGACATTGCTAAATTAGAAGGTGTTCAGCGTCGGGCAACAAAAATGATCATTTCCTTGTGCAACAAATCCTATGAAGAAAGGCTTTCCACCCTTAACATGTTCTCTCTTGAGAAACGTCGCCTCCGAGGAAAACTGATCGAATGTTTTAAAATACTTAATGGTTTCACGAATGTAGACAGAACAAAATTGTTTATGATCGATGACACTTTGCGAATGAGGAACAATGGCATAAAACTCAAATGTAGACAAGTAAATTCAGACTGCACCAAATTTTTCTTCACCAACGTTGTAGTGCGAGAATGGAATAATCTCCCACCGTCAGTGGTCCAGTGTAACACGATTGACTCCTTTAAAAACAAGCTCGACCGTCACTTCCTTGAACTTAATATTAACTAGAGTAGAAAAGCAACGTTTTGGAGCCATCTGATTAGTGTAAATTCACTTCGGTTTAAGGACAGACCACCTAGTCTGGACCATGGGGTCTGTGTGGTCTGATTTTCTATGTAAATCTATGTTAATCTCTCTCTCTCTCTCTCTCTCTCTCTCTCTCTCTCTCTCTCTCTCTCTCTCTCTCTCTCTCTCTCTCTCTCTCTCTCTCTCTCTCTCTCTCTCTCTCAAAGAGACAGAGAGAGCTACCACATGTCCAATTTGGAAACCCTTGCAATGGCTACCATACAAGCTGCCTAAGTAAAGGAAGAAGTTGGTGTTGGATACAGACGGCAGCGGGCCTCGGTGTACAAATGCGGTGTTGGTTAAAGTCGACAGCGGGGTTGTACCTTGGGTTGTATGGGTTAAAAGGCGGTGTCACAATGGCCGTTTTCCTCCAACCATTGGGGACATGGGCAACCGTAATTGCCCGCATGCTCAACCGGGAGCAAGTTGTCGGTTGTCTGTACGGATGGAAAACAGTGGTCGGTACGAGCATACTGTTTTCCGATCTGAGTGCTCTCGTCTTGCAGCAAACAAAGTTAACCTACGCTGGCGTCTTTGACTTGTAAAAGAACAGGTGCTCGTACACCTAGGGACGCTTTCACAGTCACTTTTGTTTGTACAGATCTTTACCAATGAGCGGCGATCGCCACTACCACTAAGAAATACGCTGTCACAGTTGTCTTTCGCGGCAATGTTTGTTTGCAGCACTACCAGAGATTGGAACCTCTGGTAACGGAGCTCTGGTAGTCACGGGGGCTCCCCAATGAAGCTTACCAATGACATTATATAGTAATTAGTACAAATTCTTGCTCTTAAGTGGTTATATTACTTCTTTATACAGACGTAAAGAAAAATTAAACAATACAGTAACACGTTGCAGAGCTTCAATGGTAATATGAGAAAAAACTTGGAATATGAATGACATGAACTCACTTCACCTGCTGACCAGTAAACGTCCTGCTGAGAATTTCAATTTGATTATTTAATGGTTTATTGTTGTAAAAGTACACAATTGAGCAGAAGAGAGCTAGGACTTTAATACTTGTTACCATTATTCACCTGTTAGGCCTTCTTGGCCAAACTTTCATATTATTCTAGACAGCCTCATTATGTATATATGCATAGGGCATACAAATAACAAAATTAGCCCTGTTATGTAAAAAATGAATGTGGTCTGGTAAACAAGTGTGACTAATGAACAAATGTAATGAATGTAGGTGAGGGGTCTGTCTTGCTGACATGTGTTAAATAACAAAACTTTAATACTTGTCACCATTATCAAATACATTTTCACCTATTATCCCTAGGAAATATTAGGATGTCAGCAAATTTGAGCGCTGTATCAGCGAGACACTTCATCATATTTATTCTTCACAGTTATTATTTATATTTATTCTTCACGTTTACTCTTTGTACGTGTATTTTTCACATTTATCCTTCATAGTCCTCCGCTCAGCTGATGTAATGTTGACATTTCCCGCCGCTCAGGCACGCCAACACTGCCGAACCACACGCCTTCGCCTCGTTGTGATCGTTACCACGCTGGAAGTCGCCAATACCACGAAAACAGCGACTGTGAAAGCCTCGATGGTAATGACTGCTACCAGGATGGTAGGGCCTTTGGTTAGGGTGTATACCAGATGACTGTGAAAGCGGCACCTAGTCACCACTCGTAAACCAAGCCGTTTTCAGTCATTTTTGGGGCTCGGAAATCAAAATGCTCGTACACTAAGGCACTCGCAAACCAAAATTATTAATGTATTTATTTGTTTAGCCCAGCTTCTAACCATTACCTGTGGCCCTCTCCCACCACCCCAAGCACCCACTTGCTTCCCGGCGTTTGCTAGGGTAAGAGGCCTCGTTGCCTTCCCCACCCTGCAAATATTACGTGGATTTATAATCCATTCCCTTCTTGTTTATATTAAAGTATATATTCTCAAGTATATTGTATCGTTTATTAATTTGAGTTGCTTCTCGGCGTTTGCTAAGGTCCATTTGTGGCTAGGCCTTGGCGCCCGCTGTCTCGTGTGCACACACACACACACACACACACACACACGCTCCCAAACCCCCTTCCTCGCCCCGACGTGTGTTTCAAAATGTAGTCTTGGCTCTCACCTTGTTGCAGACCCTAGTCCCTTCTAGAGATTGTAAGGAAGTGTCATGGGAAAACTGGTCAACGGAAGGAAGTGGGGGAACAAGGTTTTGGAATTGGTTACAGATAACTTCCTCACACAGTGGGTGGAGGAAAATACGAGATTCAGAAGAAATGACGAAGCATCTAGATTGGACTTGATAAACACCAGGGAGCCGGATATCATAGAGCAGATGAACTAGAAGAGTGATCATGTCCTTATCGAATACATATTACGAGAAGGTAGAAAAATCAGGAATGAGGACTACAGGAAAGAATGGTTCAACTTTAATAAAGCAAATTTTGAACAATTTAGGAAGCATTTTGAGGCAGCATTATGGGATTTTTTTTGAGGCTGGCAATATGGAAGAAATATGGGCTATCTTTCTACGGATTTACAATGAAGGAGTGGAAAAGTGGGTACCAAGGATGAAAGTTGGCCAGAAATCAGGAGAAGAGTGGTATGATAGAAAGTGTGAAGACACCAAGCAGGATAAGGAGAAGGCATGGAATAAATGGAGAAAAAATAGGAGGATAGATCTATGGAATGAGTACAAAAGGAAGAGGAATGCATATGTCAGAGTAAGAAGAGAAGAAAAAAGGAATATTGAGAAAAATATTGTGGATAAGTGCAAAGACCAGCCAAAACTGTTTTATAAGTTTATAAATGGAAAACTGAAAAATAGAGATGAGATCCAGGAAGTTAAAGTTAATGGTGAAACTTTTGATAGTATAAGTGAAATAGTAGGCTATGGAGAGAGAGAGAGAGAGAGAGAGAGAGAGAGAGAGAGAGAGAGAGAGAGAGAGAGAGAGAGAGAGAGAGAATGGGTCATTTTGAAGCCAGAGTTGAAGGCGGCTGCCTTACGATTGGCTGACGGTTCTGAAAACACGCTATGATTCGCTGGGAGTCCGATGACATCATTGCCGACACTCACGTGTGTGTGTGTGTGTGTTGTTATTCGATCCACGTATTTATGTGGCTGAGTCAAGATGGATGGGTTGGCCATGCACGCGCAGTGATGACAATGAGAACTGGCATGGAGGAACCACAGGCACGCCACACCCACAACTGTTTCTTCCTTCCATTTAACAGCAGCAACAAGTCCACAACTTGGGTAATGGCAGCACAAGCTGCGACAGCCCTTACTTTAGCAGATGACGCCATGTTGATACAGGGCAAGTGCTTTGTTTACGTTGTGGATGTGGATACGGGCAACCGACCTTGGCCGTGTGTGACGCACACCAGGAAAAGTTGGAGTTGCCGGTTGGCCTAGGTGGCACCAACTCGGTGGGAAGAAAAAAGCCCAGTGTGACACCAGCATATGGATAACCGTGAACTCGTTCCCGGTTGGGGCGTTGCCCATAACCCCAACGGTTGGACGAAAACAGCCATTATGACACCACCTTAAGCCGCTGATAGGGCCCAGTGGGCACAACACGTGAATTTCACGTGAATGTCTAATGGAAATCTTGTGGATTACTTGTGTACTCGTGTTTTCACTAGATATTCACGAGTTACGCACGTGTATAACTTGATCTAACATTCACGTGTATAACTGGGTCCCAATTCACGTGGTTTTCCCAGGTATTACTGGCAGAGAAATTCATGTGTATAACTGTTCCAATAATTCAGGTGGAAACTATGTGTGTAAAACACAAGTTTGCATTTTATGTACATATATCATATATGTATCCTACATCTTATTCTATATATCTCGGGGTAATTCTCAACTTATTAATAGTTATAATATATATATATATATATATATATATATATATATATATATATATATATATATATATATTTTTATATATATATATATATATATATATATATATATATATATATGTATATATATATATATATATATATATATATATATATATATAATATATATATATATATATATATATATATGTATATATATATGTATATATATACATATATATATATATATATATATATATATATATATATATATATATATATATATATATATATATATATATATATATATATATATATATATATACACATATCACGTATTCTACGATCTCATCCAAACTTACTTACATATACAAGTATAACTCTCTCTCTGTGTGTGTGTGTGTGTGCGGGCGGGAGCTTGCGCGTTGCCAATCAGAATGCTAGATATTATAGCACATTATGCTATATTTACTCTATTACCAATAAGGTTGTGGCTCATCATGTACTTATATAAATATTATAATTCTGCTAAATAATGAATTTTTAAATTGTAAATCACATAAATAGCCTTTTATTTGTTCTCAATTGACCGCAATTATGGCTTTAGCATTATGCGCTGAAAATCATCGCTCTTGACAACACTGAACTGAACTAAAATAAATCCAACATTTTCCCGCTTAAATTGCCTCACTCGGGACTTTCGTGATGAGCGGCCAATAACAGATTTCTGCCTATGTTTTGTCCCATTACCGGGTTTTCCTCTCCCTCTGGAGTGCATTAAGAGATATTGAAGACCCTGCTCGTGGACCAAAGGACAGTGAAATCACGGCAAACGATGTGGGTTGTGGGACTGTGGGTGTACCTACATTTGACCCCCCCGGAAGCGAACGTTCGCGAGCTTCACATACACTGTTCATTTCAGGTTTATCAAGGCACTTTTAAGGTTTGTGATTCATGAACGTCAAACAAACGTTTAACGAACGTTTTATGCATAGAGTTGTGATTCAATATGTGACTAAATATTACTGCAATATACTCTTATATCTGCTGCATGGGGTTTGTTAGCTTAAATATTGAAATTACTGTTATCTATAAGGTTTATAAAATTACTTTTAAGGATGGTGAATCACAAACGTTTAACAAACGTTTAACAATCGTTTTTATCATGTGGTCAACACTTTAATTGATAAGCTGTAACTCTATATAACACAAATGATAGTGTTTTCTCGTAATGGTTTCAATACTCCCACAGCCAGAAATATTGATTCAAAAGTTGTTCAAATTAATCATGCGCAAACATCTTTTTCACCTTTTGATTGCAGACTTTTTTGATCCCTCCTCAAAATTGTTATAAGTTTTTTGGTCAGAAAATGGGAGCACACAAAGCTCTCATTAATATTGTATGCACACACACACACACACACACACACACACACACACACACACACACACACACACATCATCATCATCATCCTTAAGAGGACACAGCAAAAGCTATACAAGAAAAGGCTAAAGAAAGATGTAAAAAAATACAGATTCCCTGATAGAGCGATAGATAAATGGAACGCCCTACCAGAAGAAGTAGTGTGTGTCAAAAGTATTCATAGTTTTAAAGAAAAGTATGATGAAATGATGTCAAAAGACGGGACAAAACGAGCTTGACTCAATCCTGTGAAAATACAATTAGGTAAGAACAATTAGGTAAGAACACACACACACACACACACACATATATGTATGTATGTATGTATGTATGTATATATATACATATATATATATATATATATATATATATATATATATATATATATATATATATATATATATATATATATATATATATATATATATATATATATATATATATATATATATATATATATATATATATATATATATATATATATATATATATATATATATATATATATATATATATATATATATATATATATATATATATATATATATATATATATATATATATATATATATATATATATATATATATATATATATAGAGAGAGAGAGAGAGAGAGAGAGAGAGAGAGAGAGAGAGAGAGAGAGAGAGAGAGAGAGAGAGAGAGAGAGAGAGAGAGAGAGAGAGAGAGAGAGAGAGAGAGAGAGAGAGAGAGAGAGAGAGAGAGGCGAAATTGAACTGAACTGCCAGCGCAATGCGGGTGAATTCTGGCGCCAACGCTATTTGGCGGGAATCAGAGACCTTTATCATCGGTTGGGAATGGGAAGTCAGTTTCTTGCACATTTTTGGCTCCCAATGTCTTCCATTGCTTGTTAACACCAACCACGCCACTTTGTTGTCGTCGGCGAGCGTGCACGCTGCAGAAGGAATACGGGACAGCTGCCATTCCTGGAGGCTGGAGGGTTCATTGGACAGGACACCTGCACAGCCGTATTGCTGGCGGCTACGGTAAAGGTGTCCACCCTACTTTGTGGTAAGTGTGTGTCTTTATATATATGTTCTACAACAATATGGGGTACAATTGTAATTTCTCTTCCCCTGTGGATAACCTCGGGGGGCCTGGTGTTAATTCGGTATTATTCCCGAATGTTACACATATGTCCTATTTCTCATCCTAACCATGGGTTAGATCTCATTATTATATACATTTTGAACCCCATACATATGTGGCATAAGGCCAGAAACTGCGCTATCGAATTTTAAAGAGTTAATGAGTATACGGGTGACAGGTGGCCGGGTGTATGGGCCCGGGGGTGGGGAATTGTCATACACATGTGCCGATATTTCACGGTCAACTGACTCAATTCACTCCTGTACATTAATTTAGGTTTGGATATATATAACTGACCAGTGAGGCACCAGGGGCGTAGCCAAGGGGGGCTGAAGGGGGCGACTGCCCTCCTCCCTTGAGGGTTGAAAATCTTCCGAGGCTCTAAGAAGCACATTATAGTCATAGTCAAATAGTGGAAAAATCCTGGTTGTTGGTTAAAAAAGTTCATGCCCTCCCGGCCCTATTGTTTCCATTTATGCTATACACTACATTTGAAATACTAAAAATGTATACTGGTATATGATATGGATTACTGTCATTTTTCATTTTGTAATGTTTTGCTCTAACCAGCAGAATTCAAGACCATGTCAGGACCTGCATCATCCGAGTCTGATTCAGAACACTCAGGATCTCCTGTATCTTCAAGTTTAGGTGGAATTAAGTATTATTTGTGTTATTATGTAATTTGTTATAATAATGTTCCATAATATTATTATTATTATTATTATTTTTTTTTTCATAGTTTCGTTGGGGATAAACCCCAAGGGAGGAATTGTTTTTGCCATCTTCCGTAAGGTCCATCATAAAAACACTGAAAGTTATCGCTTTCAAGCATTTACATGTAGGATATTTTCCCCACTACCTCAGCATCAAGAGCACTGAAGTTCTCTATTAAATTTCTTTATTAATGTTGTTCTTTCTTGACAGGTAGTAGGGCCATGCTGATTTCATCAGAGTCTGATGATGACCGTCCTGTCTGCAAGAAGAAGTGCACCTCAGACATATCTTCTTGCAGACCTCGCACGTCATCACGACAGACAGAAAGGGCTCACGTAAGTATAACATTTTGTTGTATACCATAATACTATATGCTTTAAAATAATATACATATTTACTGATATTTTGCCACATATATTTAATGTTACGATGCAGATACCATTGTACCACTTTAGATGTAACATTTTATATCAAGTAAGTTTATACTAGTAACCAGGGGTGTAGAGTCGGAGTCGGTGGAGTCAGCTACTTTTGGCTGGAGTCAGAGTCGATAAAAATACCCCCGATTCCGACTCCTTAACGTAATATCATTTATCATGTAATGTAGTTGTGATTTTTTTTTTCTTTTACATTATCTAGATGTTGTTTTAATAGAGTTTGCGTAATTTGGATGTAAATACATGTAAGAAAAAGGACCTCAAGAGAGTCTACCGGTGCTACAGGCATCTAAAAAAAAAGAAAAAATTTCAATAGAGGGGGAGGGGCATAGGGGCAGGAGTTGGAGTCAGAGTCGCAACTTTAAAATTTCCTGGAGTCGGAGTCGGAAAATTTTAACTCCGACTCCACACCCCTGCTAGTAACATTGACGTACATATCTTGCATTTCCATGGCTTCTGAGATTGAAATATACATCTAAATTTAGAATTAAATTCATTACATATCTATGCCATCCCCACACACTACTGCCCACAACCACCAATGCTTTGTCATTGATCACTGATTATTGCCTATAACCTTTGCCCTATCCCTTGTCTGTCCTGTTCTCCACCATCCTTGCTACCACTCCTCCTCCCCCCCTTTCAATGCGTGCTCTCGGTGGAAAGACTCATTTTGATTTGCTGAATTCATTACAGGGGATGCTACACTGAGCCTTATTGCTGAAAGTCTTCCGAGTAGTTTTGAAACACAACACAAGATGGAGGAGGTGTGTATGAAGTTGTGGAATAATTTACAACTTACAAGTTTACTCTTGAATATGAATTGGTGATATAAGTTTGTATATTTTGTATTCAATATGTTTTTTGTTTTCCCAGGGGTTAGCCAGACCTGTATAAAGTTCCAACAGTTGCAAACATCATAAAGATTTAAGAGTACTGTACATATTTTGGCAAGTAATTAATTCACGAGTCACAAACTAATGTATACATCAAAGGCTCTTGTAAGTAGGCATGCCAGTATGTATGGTACTGCCTCTCCCATGTTGAATTCCAGATACTGCATTTTTGCTGTTATGTATTTTTGGTGATGTTTTATGGGAGAAGTGTTACATTTGTAATAGAGATTAATTAACTGTGCCATGTTCTGTAAATACAGGCAAAATATCCTTTATTGCAGGATGTGAGTGTGATCGATCTTCTCAGGGTCTTGCTGCAGGAGGTGCGAGATGTGAAGCAGGAGGTGAGAGTTGAAGAGCAAGCTCGAGAACTCATCTGAATGTACAGAGTCGATTATTGAAAACCCTTTTGATGAACTGAAGTCTTTTGGCTTTAAAGCTACATCACTGGAAGAAGTAAGTAATCAGTGTGGTGTAATCAAAATTGGATTAAATAATAAATTTTATTTTCTTTAACTTCGGAATGCTATGATATTTTTTTATATGATAGAATGAAACATGTATTGTTCGTTTATAACAGGAAGCAATTCTTAACAATTTATATCATATTTACATCTGAAATTAAAGAGAACGAGAACATGATTTGCTATTTCATGTCCTGTGCCACTTGACTGAACATCTGATGTTGATAACAGCAGATTATTGGGTGAAGTAGCATGATTTTGTATCATACTGCTTGATAAACATAGTGGTGGTGGTTCTTAATAAGGCATTATTATTATAGTTTTGTTTAAGGAAGCGATATAGCACACCTATCTTTTGAGCATTCAGGTAATTTCAGTTTTGGGCAGATTGCTTTGACATTTTCAGTGCTGAAAAGATAGACCTGCATACACGCTTCTGCAGTTTTTGGGTTTGCATAACTTATTGCTTTGTACAGGCATGGCACAATGGTAGCCCACTGTTGTCCCATGTGTAAGTCCCACTCACAGCTTCATGAAAAGGCTTTCATTGCCACCAATTGTTACAGAAAGTTGTAGCAGGAAGTGGGTGGTTTTGTTTGAGGCCTTTCTGCTGATGCAGCCATAGCAGAGGCTGTCTCATGTCTCACATGGTTGAAACTGGCCTTGGGCAATTAATTCATCACATATTTTTGATGGGTGTTACTTTGTTCACATTGTCCTTTCACTCCTTTTGAGCCTTCATACATATGTATAATATTTACATCAATGTACTGAGTTGTATATGTAGTTAGACATGCCTCTTACAATATTAACTTGCTTGGGTGACGTGCATGATGCTTTGTATTTAGATCAATGAATTTTTTCCTTGTATAATTCTGTTTGAATGTCTGCATGGTGAGGGTCATAATTTTATTGACTGGATGATTACAAATTATTGTAACTAATTGTAAAGTATTTATATTCAAATTTAGTGCCTAAATTTGACAAAAATGTTGAAACTGCATGACTTTGATGTTCAGTATAAAGAAAATATTTAAATGCAACACTCAACACAGTCAGTACCATACCATACCTACATCCATACCACTACCACCATCTGCATTCTTTAATATCCTCACCTCAAGTGCATTTACATGAAATTATTAAGTGCTACAGCACAGTACCCTATTTTTTTATTAGTTCATAACAATTAGCTTAAAGCCAATTGCTCTAAGTGTTAACATAAAATTTTGAAGTGATTATTTTTTTGTGATATGGGTATATTAGTGCTTGGAGGTGGGATACTTTGAGTTTGTGGTGTGTATGTGTCTTATTTGGTTATGATGTGGCAGACTTCTGATCACTCTTAGGATATGTTCCCATTTAATTTTTATCTGCTTCCGCATATCCCCTTTCACTTCTGCTGTATAATTTCCTCAAATACTGCAATAACCTGTCGTCCCATTTATGTGCTTTCTTCCTCTTAACACCTAGCTACCACGTCTTGTGCAAATGCACCTTCCTAGTCAGTTAACTTATT
Source organism: Eriocheir sinensis (assembly GCF_024679095.1). Classification (NCBI taxonomy): domain Eukaryota; kingdom Metazoa; phylum Arthropoda; class Malacostraca; order Decapoda; family Varunidae; genus Eriocheir; species Eriocheir sinensis. Next base: position 937,527 of record NW_026111787.1, on the reverse strand, counting down.
CTTTTCATTTGATCATGTCATCTCTGCGGCCTGTGTGTGACCCCTCGCCCAGCAACACTCTTTCATTCCCTTTCTTATATCACCTTCTGCTCTTCCATACTTGTGTAGGACTGAACCAAGGTAATTCAATCTCCTGTTCTCTTGTCACTTATCTTATTTAAAAAGTACAATTTTACCAAGCATCTCTGCAGTAGTATGTAATAGGCTTACATTAACAGACTTATTCATATATCTGTATTGCACAACTGTTCCTCATGTACACATAAAATAAACAATAATGAACTAAGAATTATGTTTTTCAACAGTTTCTCGAACGGGAGAAGCAGTTCTCGGAAGGATGTGAAAATTCTAAGAAGAACAGGAACGACCTCCTTAAGATCCTCATTGAGTTAGCTCCCAAGCCTAAGAAGAATGCTAAAGTAGCTGCTCTGGATATAGTTAGGTCGATAATGCAAAGATTAGCTGATGATTCAGTATGGCAATATGTTAGCGCTTTTGGGAAGTCAGGCACAAAAAAGTTGTCAATGTGCAAAATGATGCCTTCAATTATGGATACAGTACTCTTAACAACAATAAAAACCCTTTCAGTTGATACTAAAGAGGCATCAACTGCTCTTTCAACATATTTAAAAAATACTGCTACAAGGGCAGCAGCAAAGAAGCACAAATTTGAACATGGAAGAGCCATACTTCAGATTGGTAACAGTGTACATGAGGAAACATTCCAGTCTGCAAACTCTGTCCAAAGTTCATGACAACATGCAGCTGATGAGGTTAGAGTCTGATGCAGCACATGATTCAGATTTGGCCTGAAACCAAATTTGTGGCTAAAATAATTTTATGCATGTGTTCTTTATTGAGTGTTATATAAGCACTGGTCTCCACTGTCAGTGTCAACTAAGTACAACACATGCAAAATAACACAAAACTTTCTTTTTGCTAGCATCATAAATAATTACAAATGCCTGATTCATATAAGGTATATAGATAAAAGAGGTACCTTTGCATAATGGATTTCCTTATGGTAGAATGTGATGTATATGTGGAGATAATAAAACAAGAAGGAAACCATGTTGTTTTCTTCAAATGGCAGTAATTCCTATGAAGGCATTTTTTAGAACTCGTGATTCATATTATTTGAGGTCCATCCAATGTTCATTTAAGGTTCATTAAAAGGCTTTTTATGGTTCATTTTTAGGTGTTTTTAAAGTTCATATAAAGATTTTTGAGGTCCATTCAAAGTTCATTTAAGGTTCATTAAAAGGCTTTTTATGGTTCATTTATAGGCGTTTTAAAGTTCATTTAAAGTTTTTTTGAGGTTTGTTAAAGGTTCATTTAAGGTTCATTCAAAGGCTTTTTATGGTTCATTTATAGGTGTTTTAAAGTTCATATAAAGTTTTTTTGAGGCCCTTAAAAGTTCATTTAAGGTTCATGAAAAGTCTTTTTACAGCTCATTTTTGGGTGCTTTTAAAGTTCACATGAGGTTTGCGCAAACCGAAAAGTGTACACCAAAACGGGTACTTTTCAGGCTTGTTTGAGGTTCAACTGAAGCTCATGTTGTGAAGTTTGCGCACCTTTTACAAACGTTTGCCAAACATCCTATGAACTTTAAATTTCCGGGGGGGGACTCACCTTGAATGCAGTGATGTTAGGGAAACAGCTGGGTTTTATTTTACAGTATGGCAATGCACAAGACTGTAGTAACATCATGTATGTACTACTGAACGTGTAGTACCTATATATAGCAGGATACAGTTACAGTTTAACTACTTATTCACTTCTACATTGAACCGCATATATGTGTCGCAAATGTATAGCAACGCCGCCAGCGATTTTTTAATATTTAACTTTTTATTTGTGAATGCGATCATGGGCGCCCCCCTTGTACCCCCTCATGACAACCTAACCTAACCTGACCCCAAATTGGCCAGTTGGAAATAATTTCTTGGATGTATCCCAAATTAACTGCTGCACTTTAGTCTAGCAGTGCAAGTTGCCTGAATGTCTTAAAAACGAGATGAAACATAATGTAACCTAAACTAAAATGGGTATTTATCCCACTGAGGTCCACCCTGTCATGTATTGATTTTCTTATAATCTTTATAATCCTCTCATTGAGTAGAACAATTTCTTCTAAGTAATCATCCGTCACAAACTAGTAATAAGCGAGATACGATTTTTTGAAAAATTTATAGTTATGCGTGTGAGGAGATGCGCCATTACAGCTGTCTAGGAGTCTCTTGGCTGCTGCGTCCCTTCCTCACATGACACTGCGCCTGCGCGAACTCTTGCGAGAAATTCCTAGATTCCTTCAGCCAATCACCGCCCCTTTTTTTATTTCTATCAGCCAGTGACATCTTGTCTAGCATCTTCATTCCATCCTGCTTCATTTTCAAATTCAGTTCCGCTATACGGCTTCCTTGTGTGCCAAATGTCCTAGCTCCGCCTCGTATCTCCAGTGATGAGGACTATGATTCAGACGAATGAGGTGAGCCAGGTTAGGATACAAAACGTTAAGTTAGGTTACGTTACGTTAGTCTAGGTTCTGTTAGGTTTAGTTAGGTTAGGTTGTGTTTGGTGTTTGTTTATTAGTTTCTCATTCAAAAAATTCAGGATGCAATGGTTATTAATGTTTTTCATGTGATTGCAATATTAATTTCTGCCGAGAATCATTGGTTTCCACTCCCTCACCTCCGGAGGTAATAGCAATAAAACTAATGATTTCCGACAAAAATCAACATTGGAATCACCCTAATAACCATTGCATTCTGAAATTCTTTAGTGAAAAAGACAGGGTGGACCTCAGTGGGATAATTACTCTAACCTGACCTAACTTAACCTAACTGGGGGATCCCAAGAAGCTATTTCCGACTGGTAAATGCAACTGATAATGAGATTTAAATGATCAGAATGTTTAAATCCACTGGTAATGTATTGTTATAAACTGCCATTAATAATACCTTTTTTCATAGTCTCCATGTCTGATTTTTGTCTTGATGACGCTAAAGTTCTCTAAGAAACAATGGGTAAAACATAAGGTACTATAGGTTCCTGCCGGAGGTCAATTATATTGGAGACTAAACATATTCTATTGCAATAAGCATGAAATTAATATTTCCAGGATGTGGAAAAGGTCGGTGTGGCTGGAGGGCAGAAAAGAAGAGGAGTGTGTGGTACCATCTACCTGGATAGTTGAAGGCAGCCAGATTTTATATTGGCCATCAAAAGTTGATGCTCACAATGCCTTAACTATAGGCTGTTCACTTAACACTGAGCCGTGGAGCCGAGCCTCATTTGTAACGAGGCCGCTGATTGGCTGGCTGGCTCTCTCGCTCACCCTGTGTTGAAAGGCTGCATAATGAATGCTCGCGTGGCACATGTCTATGTTTTATTCGTTATATCTTGTCTCATACACATAACAGACCATTTTTGTTGGTACCGTTGCACTCAGCAGTGAATGCAGAAGCTTCGATACTCAGGGAAAAACTATTACTAAGCAATAATAAAGAAGTTTTAGCGAGTTGAAGCGGAAATTTTCTTGCGATATCTTTATAACACTGTTTATTTATTATCATTTCCTGTGTAAATATTTAAAGGAATGCTGTTATAAACGATTGCGTTTCATAAAAGAATGTCTCCTGAACGGAATGCAATCATCAAATTATAGTTAGATGATAATATAAGCGGATTACTGAATTATTTATGAGCATGTGTCACTCGCCGGGAAGAGGGAGCAGCGAGGCAGCACGACACAAGGCTGTGTAGGGAGGTGAGGACGGGGGTAAGGAGAGCGCTGATTGGCTGGCGGCCTCTCTCACTCACCGTGTTGAGAGGCAGTGTATAATGGTATATGTTTATGTTTTATTCGTTATATCTTGTCTCATGTACGTGACAGATAATTTCTGTTGGTACCTTTAGACTCGGCAATGAATGGGGAACTTTCGATACTCAGGAAAAAGATAGCAATAAGCAACTATAAAGAAATTTTGGCGAGTTGAAGTGAAAGCTTTCTTCCGATATCTTTATAACGCTGTTTATTTATCATCATTTCCTGAATAAATATTCAAAGGTATGCTGCTATAAACTATTGCATTTCATTGAGGGATGTCTCCTGAACGCAATACAATTGTCAACTTATAGTTAGAAGGTAATGTAAGTGAATTACAAAAAAATTTATGGGAAGGTATGACTCGCGGGAAAGGGCGAGCGGAGTGCAGCCGCCAGGCGGCAGACTCATGCTGCAGGTGAGGGGAGGAGGCTCAGGCAGTGAAGACAGAACAGCAGTGAGTGTTGAAAGCAGAAAATATATAGGCCGGGTGTCCTGCATGCATTATTTATTATTTTACTTACTTGATTTTACTTATAGATACGATGCATCCTTTGGCACAACATGAAAGTAATGGTGCTAATCTGACGATTATTGACACTGGATTGATAGTTTTTCCTGTGGAACATATAGGTTATATAGCTACATGAAATAAAATCACTCACACGGTGAGTGAGAGAGGCCGCCAGCCAATCAGCGCTCTCCTTACCCCCGTCCTCACCTCCCTACACAGCCTTGTGTCGTGCTGCCTCGCTGCTCCCTCTTCCCGGCGAGTGACACATGCTCATAAATAATTCAGTAATCCGCTTATATTATCATCTAACTATAATTTGATGATTGCATTCCGTTCAGGAGACATTCTTTTATGAAACGCAATCGTTCATAACAGCATTCCTTTAAATATTTACACAGGAAATGATAATAAATAAACAGTGTTATAAAGATATCGCAAGAAAATTTCCGCTTCAACTCGCTAAAACTTCTTTATTATTGCTTAGTAATAGTTTTTCCCTGAGTATCGAAGCTTCTGCATTCACTGCTGAGTGCAACGGTACCAACAAAAATGGTCTGTTATGTGTATGAGACAAGATATAACGAATAAAACATAGACATGTGCCACGCGAGCATTCATTATGCAGCCTTTCAACACAGGGTGAGCGAGAGAGCCAGCCAGCCAATCAGCGGCCTCGTTACAAATGAGGCTCGGCTCCACGGCTCAGAGTTAAGTGAACAGCCTTTAGTCGAGAAGACCCAGACCCCAAATCATGGAGAAAATTTCCATTGAAAAAAGTAAAAATAGCTTCTGGTAAGTAATACATATTGTATTGACCACAACTGTAAAGCATTGGTAACTGTACTTCATCGGTTCCTTAGCCAAAATTTTATATGAAGTACTATAGTACACCATCAGTAACGAAGAGGTTAAGGCAGATCGAAGAGATCCTCCCTTATCTGGAAACTCTGCATATCCAATCCAAGAAGTCTCTGGCCCCATTAATCCAAATACAGGAGGGATTATTGTAATCACTTTCAGTTGTCTTAATTTCTTCCCTCCGTAAATTATATGATCTGTCATTTTTCGCAATAGGGTTAATACACCTGAGGAGTAACACTTTTAAGGGTTTGGAAGTTTAAAAAGTTATTGAGTCATGTTTGCAGTGAAAACCTGAAATAGACAAGCATTTAAATGGGTTTCAGACAGTTACAAGGAATGTGAGCAGCACCAGCTGACATCAGCAGTAGACAGTGACAGAAGCAGCAGTGACCTGGATGGGGAAGATGGTTTGGCCTTGCGTGGTAGGAAGAAACGTATGAAGAAAGCTCTGCCAAAGGACTTTATTAGTAGTCAGGATTTGGATTGTCCACGTAAGTCTGTATTCAGTTACTGACATTTGCAAGCATGTATAAGGTTTTTCTAGACAAAAATATGTACCTACATACATGCACTATCTTCTACTCATGCTCATCCCTATACTGTCCAAACCCCTTATGCAAGAGTTAATCAGCATCTTCACTCTTTCATCCCTCACGCTGGTAAACTCTGGAACAATCTTCCTTCATCTGTATTTCCTCCTGCCTACGACTTGGACTCTTTCAAGAGGAGGGTATCAGGACATCTCTCCTCCCGAATTTGACCTTGCTTTTGGACACCTCTTTTGTTTCTTTTTTAGGAGCAGCAAGTAGCAGGCTTTTTTTTATTATTGTTTTCTTTTTTGTGTGCCCTTGAGCTGCATCCTGTGCTCCTGTCACGCACAATCACTCTACTGCTATGCTCTAGTGTCAGTCCCTTCCTTAACTGCCTCCTTCACACTATCAATCCATCCTTTCATGCCGCCCTCTCAGATTCCTACCCCTCCCGTTTGAACTTACTATCTTCTTCACCAACCTGTCATCCTCCATTCTTTCAACATGACCAAACCATCTCAGCACACATTGCTTTGCTCTTCCTGCCAAATCTTGCTTTATTATAGGTTTGTAGGAGATAAGCATATTTGAATTATTAGATATTACCATAGTAAATTTTGTTTTGTTAACAGCTATTATTTTTTCACAGACTTTGCCTCAGGGCCATCTTTATAAGTAGTAGTTGCTCGCCCCCCCTCCACAAAAGGTTGTCCCATACAACCATCAACACAGAGTCTTGCCAAGTGAAGCAAGAAAAAAATCTGAAAAGACATATAATTCTGACAGGTAAGATGTAGCTGTATTCTATAACTAATTGCTTTATGTGATCATGACCTGATGTAGAGAAACGAATGCAGTCCACATGCAGTAAAGGGTCATATTACTGTATTTCTTATATAGGATGAGGTCATTTATGATGTGATCTCAATCTGAGATGAATATAGTATGACAAAATGTCGCTGTGAATCTATCTATCTGTATATTGAGGCTGTTTCCCCCGTAAAAGGAGCGACTCCATGCTCTCCAAAACCACAAATCTCCTGAACTGTGGCCCCATCACGGGATGCAGTTTAATGTCCGACCCAAGATAATTACTAATATTTCCTATTACATATATTTCACAGATGTGAAAGTAAGAAAGAGTAGTTACCAACAGCAAGATGAAGGCAGTCAGTCTGATACCCTACATATAGCTAGCAGCAGTGACAGCCAACACAGCAGTTTAGACCTGCATGACAACCACAGCCTAAGGAACAGATCTGACCGACAGACAAGACATGACAGCAGTGACCAACAAAGCAGACATGACAGCAGCGATTGACACAGCAGACATGGCAGCAGTGACCGACACAGCAGACATGACAGCAGCAATTGACACAGCAGACATGGCAGCAGTGACCGACACAGCAGACATGACAGCAGCAATTGACACAGCAGACATGGCAGCAGTGACCGACACAGCAGACATGACAGCAGCAATTGACACAGCAGACATGACAGCAGTGACCGACACAGCAGACATGGCAGCAGTGACCAACACAAAAGACATGACAGTCGTGACCGACGCAGCAGACATGACAGCAGTGACCGACACAAAAGACATGACAGGGGTGACCGACGCAGCAGACATGACAGTCGTGACCGACACAACAGACATGACAGCAGTGACTAACACAAAACACATGACAGTCGTGACAGACGCAGCAGACATGACAGCAGTGACCAACACAAAAGACATGATAGGCATGACCGATGCGGCAGACATGACAGTCGTGACTAACACAACAGACATGACAGTCGTGACCAACACAACAGACATGGCAGCAGTGACCGACGCAGCAGACATCACAGTCCTGACCGACACAACAGACATGACAGCAGTGACCGACGCAGCAGACATGACAGTCATGACCAATACAACAGACATGGTAGCAGTGACCGACGCAGCAGACATGACAGTCATGACCAATACAACAGACATGGTAGCAGTGACCGACGCAGCAGACATGACAGTCATGACCAATACAACAGACATGGTAGCAGTGACCGACGCAGCAGACATGACAGTCGTGACCAACACAACAGACATGGCAGCAGTGACCGACGCAGCAGACATGACAGTCATGACCAATACAACAGACATGACAGCAGTGACCGACGCAGCAGACATGACAGTCATGACCAATACAACAGACATGGTAGCAGTGACCGACGCAGCAGACATGACAGTCATGACCAATACAACAGACATGGTAGCAGTGACCGACGCAGCAGACATGACAGACATGACCAATACAACAGACATGGTAGCAGTGACCGACGCAGCAGACATGACAGTCATGACCAATACAACAGACATGGTAGCAGTGACCGACGCAGCAGACATGACAGTCTTGACCAATACAACAGACATGGCAGCAGTGACCGACGCAGCAGACATGACAGTCGTGACCAACACAACAGACATGACAGCAGTGACCGACGCAGCAGACATGACAGTCATGACCAACACAACAGACATGACAGTCATGACCAACACAACAGACATGACAGTCATGACCAACACAACAGACATGACAGTCATGACCAACACAACAGACATGACAGTCATGACCAACACAACAGACATGACAGTCGTGACCAACACAACAGACATGACAGCAGTGACCGACGCAGCAGACATGACAGTCATGACCGACACAACAGACATGACAGTCGTGACCAACACAACAGACATGACAGTCGTGACCAACACAACAGACATGACAGTCGTGACCAACACAACAGACATGACAGTCGTGACCGACGCAGCAGACATGACAGTCGTGACCGACGCAGCAGACATGACAGTCATGACCGACACAACAGACATGACAGTCGTGACCGACGCAGCAGACATGACAGTCATGACCGACACAACAGACATGACAGTCATGACCGACACAACAGACATGACAGTCGTGACCAACACAACAGACATGACAGTCGTGACCGACGCAGCAGACATGACAGTCGTGACCAACACAACAGACATGACAGTCATGACCGACACAACAGACATGACAGTCGTGACCGACGCAGCAGACATGACAGTCGTGACCAACACAACAGACATGACAGTCATGACCGACACAACAGACATGACAGTCGTGACCGACACAACAGACATGACAGTCGTGACCAACACAACAGACATGACAGTCGTGACCAACACAACAGACATGACAGTCATGACCAACACAACAGACATGACAGTCGTGACCAACACAACAGACATGACAGTCGTGACCAACACAACAGACATGGCAGCAGTGACCAACACAACAGACATGACAGTCATGACCGACACAACAGACATGACAGTCGTGACCAACACAACAGACATGGCAGCAGTGACCGACGCAGCAGACATGACAGTTGTGACCAACACAACAGACATGACAGTCGTGACCAACACAACAGACATGGCAGCAGTGACCGACGCAGCAGACATGACAGTCATGACCAACACAACAGACATGACAGTCATGACCAACACAACAGACATGGCAGCAGTGACCAACACAACAGACATGACAGTCATGACCAACACAACAGACATGACAGTCGTGACCAACACAACAGACATGGCAGCAGTGACCGACGCAGCAGACATGACAGTCATGACCAACACAACAGACATGGCAGCAGTGACCGACACAGCAGACATGACAGTCATGACCAACACAACAGACATGACAGTCGTGACCGACACAACAGACATGACAATCGTGACCGACACAACAGACATGACAGTCATGACCGACACAACAGACATGACAGTCGTGACCAACACAACAGACATGACAATCGTGACCGACACAACAGACATGACAATCGTGACCGACACAACAGACATGACAGTCATGACCGACACAACAGACATGACAGTCGTGACCAACACAACAGACATGACAGTCTTGACCAACACAACAGACATGACAGTCGTGACCAACACAACAGACATGGCAGCAGTGACCAACACAACAGACATGACAGTCACAACAACGCTGACGGCGGTGACCAACACAACAGACATGACAGTCATGACCAACACAACAGACATGGCAGCAGTGACCAACACAACAGACATGACAGTCGTGACCAACACAACAGACATGGCAGCAGTGACCGACGCAGCAGACATGACAGTCGTGACCAACACAACAGACATGACAGTCGTGACCAACACAACAGACATGACAGTCGTGACCGACACAACAGACATGACAGTCGTGACCAACACAACAGACATGGCAGCAGTGACCGACACAACAGACATGACAGTCACCAACACAATGAGGCATGGCAGCAATGACCAACACAACAGACATGGCAGCAGTGACCGACACAACAGACATGACAGTCATGACCAACACAACAGACATGGCAGCAGTGACCGACACAACAGACATGACAGTCGTGACCAACACAACAGACATGACAGTCATGACCAACACAACAGACATGGCAGCAGTGACCGACGCAGCAGACATGACAGTCGTGACCAACACAACAGACATGACAGTCGTGACCAACACAACAGACATGACAGTCGTGACCAACACAACAGACATGGCAGCAGTGACCGACGCAGCAGACATGACAGTCGTGACCAACACAACAGACATGACAGTTGTGACCAACACAACAGACATGGCAGCAGTGACCGACACAACAGACATGACAGTCATGACCGACACAACAGACATGACAGTCGTGACCGACACAACAGACATGACAGTCGTGACCGACACAACAGACATGACAGTTGTGACCGACACAATAGACATGACAGTCATGACTGACACAACAGACATGACAGTCGTGACCGACACAACAGACATGACAACAGTGACCAACGCAGCAGACATGACAGCAGTGACCGACAAGTGAGCGATTGGATTCAGAATCTGTCTAGTGAAGACCTTGATGATGTTCAACCCTTGAACCAAGGAGAAAACCGTCAGAGTGGATTTCCTATGGATTAGGCAAGTAAGTTGAAAAGTTTTTGTGCACTGAGTAGTGCTCAAGTGTTTTAAACACTGAACAGTGTAGTGCTTTTCATTAGGTGTTCCAATTCTTCTTGTACGAATATATTGTAAATGTACTGAGTTATGTTGTCCTAACAGTTTTACGTTCTTTCTGGTTGCATTTATTGTGATAACAATTTTCGGTAACCTGACATTACAGTGAGTGTACCAAAGTCCTGCTGTCTTTCACTTAGTGGCACCACTCATCATCTACCTGCAGGTTCCAAAGATTACACAAGTGTCCTATACCATGTACTTACAGCATCATGTAGTTTACAATGCTATGATTTTCACAATGTATCCTGTAAATACTTTAATTTTTTAATCTGTCCAAAAGTATAAAAATTAAATGGAGATGTAGCAACAATGTAACATAACAGGGCTTTGGAAAGTATTACAATACTGACAGTTTAAATATTATTGTTCAGCTTCTCTAGCCATTCCTTGTTCACAGGGCAAAGAGACTATCTTCAGATCACAGTCAAGCTTAACTTTAAAGGCATATGCAAACCCCCTCCCCACTTTATCTTGGACAGATGAGAAAAGCAAAGTATAGACAGTGATGGATTTATAAAACATGATTGAGGATTATACTTAACCATGCTTAGGGATACTTTATTTCAGTTAACAAATCTGAGGGAATTTAACTGCATGTATGGAAATTTCCATGTAATTACTGCAAAAATCATTATCAATAGATTATTATTGGATTTGTGTTGTGATTTGAAAAAGGAGTTATGATATTAAGTTAATAAATTATTAGCATTAATCTGTATAATATAGGTACTAGTTCATATAAATATTTGGTGGAGAGTGGATTGTTGATTTGTGTGGGTATGTGTAAGTAGGAAGATTCAATAAGTAAGAGTGTAGCTCTAAATAATTTCCACACCATAATTAATATGGTTCACTCACTCAGATTCACCACATTTGGATAACAATATCTGAGGAGGATTGAAATATTGCCTGTTCTAAAATGCCAAGTGTATGTTAAAACTTCTTTTCCTCACTATTTTTTCCAGAATTCCAGAGGCGAGTCATTCATTTGTTGCTGGATATGAGGACCTCTTTGCATACTCTTACTGGTTCTACACCAAGTGACAATGATATATCAATTCAACAGCTGGACTCTATGGAGGATGCAGAGGCATTTGAAAATGAATTGTGAACACCCTCTTTTTGCAAAGAAATGACAGAAAAATTTGTCCACATAGGTGGAATTTCAGTGAAGGATATGATATCAAAGGTATTGTGCAGCATTATGTCGAAGAAGTTGATGTGTAAGTACAACATGTATGGACAACGGGGCAAAGTAGCTTTTAAAAATACAAGATTGTGCAGTGTCATCACAGACTGTTATGAAGAAATTCAGAGATGTGAGTTTAACAGAAATACACATGATTGCAACAAAATTGTGTAATGCCCCAAAAATGAAGTAAAGTGGAAACTAAATCATGTAGGGTAGTGGGCAAATAGTGATGCTGGGTCAGGGGATACCATAAAATCAGGTAACCTCAGACATTTTTTAGGGTTTTGGCCTATAAATTCTTGTAGAACTACACTATTTGAAACCTGTCCTTACTGTGAAAACTGTTCTATGATCTGTCCAACAGTGTGGTTAGACTCAGGAAAACTGTTGATACCCACATTTTTATTCCAGGTATGGTGTGCAAAAAATGTAGCAACAAGATATGTGTATTCTCAAAGCATGAACAGAAATTTGTATTAGTAATTAAAAGCCACACCTGTAATATCAAGGCATACTGTGTAGAACAGTCCTTAGGTTAGGGCTGAGGAGGTAAAACTAAAATCTGAAATCTGCCACAAAATGGTTGTTGATAATGAAACTGGCTTTATAATGCTATCCAAGAGCTCAGCTGGAGTCGGAGTCAATGTAATTTTACTGACTCCTGCCTCCTTTCACCCACTATTGCTGTGACTTGACTGCAGGCCTGCCATGAATACCAGCAAATTGTGAAAATGATGATGTACAGTATTGTATTGTGGCTTTTCTTTCTCCTGATGGATATTAAATTTACATAGTATTATATTGTATTGTGGCTTTTGTTTCTCCTGATGGATATTAAATTTACATAGTATTATATTGTATTGTGGCTTTTCTTTCTCCTGATGGATATTAAATTTACATAGTATTATATTGTATTGTGGCTTTTCTTTCTCCTGATGGATATTAAATTTACATAGTATTATATTGTGTTTCATTGCAATACATACTGCAATGCTGTAGTGCTTTATGTGAATTTTCTGTATTGATTATTTCCTAGTTTATCAGCAATGCATATCCTATATTGTTTAAAGATGTAAATGTCATGGTAGGATGTGTGTATTTTCATTCCTAAAATCCTGTGCATTTTATAGAAATATATACATTCACTTCAAGATATTCATGTATGTATTCCTTGTACTACCATCATAGTAGTGCCATACTATATTATGCATTGTAGTACTTAAAAGGAATACATATGAATATCCTGCAGTATGTGGATGTATATAATTCTATTCAATACAAGATTTTAAAAATCCAGATATACAAATCTTACCTTGGAATTTATATCTTTAAATAATACAGGAATACAGGACATGCATTGCCGATAAGCTAGGAAATTTTCATATTAATACAGAAATTACCCAGGAAATTACACGAGTAATTCAAGTGTTTTGGTCACGTGAAACACTCGTGTTCACGACACGTAAAACTCGCGTGAAAATTTCTCGTGAATTTCATGTGTCAAAAACATGTCAATTCCTTTTTGCGTTTTAGATCAGTTTTTCTTGTGATATTCACGTGTCATATTCACATGAATCTGATCAGATTTATCTGAGTTTTGCCCACTGGGTATGGGGTTAAGGGCAATTTGGGGTACCATCCAATTTCTGCTGAACAAAATTATTTGCAACGAGTGACATGCGACATACAAAACTCCTTCAAGTATCGGTAGTATCAGCAGAAAGTCAGCCGATACCAATACTCTTAATTAAAATGTGCCGATACATCGATGCCGATACGTCGGTACAACCCTACTCTGCTGTTCAATACCGTAAAATGGGGTGACTTCAGACTTGTGGATGACTTCAGACATTTCCGGATAAAATGTTATTGAGTTATAGCACAGTCGTCCCTCAAATAGTAGAGTTTCCAATACTACGGTTTTGGATTTATACGGATTGTCATAGACTACGCTTCTCCATTACCACATAACATAACATGGGACCCAAGAGACAAGCCAAAACACCTGCTGAATGCACCCCAAAGCATTCGAGAAAGCTATTCACCTTGCAGAAGAATTCAGATTTAGAAGAAGTTACGTTTTGGTACGAGTTAAGTTGCGGTAGGGAGAGCTTCCACGTGAATCTGGGTCCCGCCACAGCTCAGCTTCTACTCGCCGGCCAAATTGCCAGTTATGCATAACAGCATTTTCTGCTGCAGTGTTACCACGCTGGGCAACGGAGCCATCCTGGCAGTGCTCCCTTCCACATTGTCAGCAGGCAGGCCATGTCATACACTCACACTCTCTTGCTCTCTACCACAATTTTTATTGCTCTCTAATTCATACTTGAAATAAGATATGAAACAGTAATTGTGGAGATTGACTCCGCGCCTCCAAAATATGACATTACGCCTCCATATTAAATAGTTAAGGGACGCATATTTAAACTACTCCAACTGAATTTTAAATATCCTGACCTCTAACGGGGGGGCATTGCCTCCTTCGACACCCCTATCGTGGTAACACTGCACTGTGACTGCAGCAGAAAATGCATAACTGGCAACCTGGGCCCATGGGTAACAGCTGAGCCAGGCCGGACTCGGATTCCATCCCAGGCAGCACACGTGCAGAATTTCACATCTTTTAGATGTGGATATCTGGTGAAAACTCGTGAACACGTGAATTCACCAGAAATCCACGTCTTTACCACGTGAGTATTTAGCCGACAAATTCACGTGAATGAATGCACGTGTAATTCTTAAGAAATAGACGTGTCTACAGCCGTGCATAAAACTGGGGTAAGAAATTCTCGTGGAATTCACGAGTTAATTATGACAAGCTATACGTACACCACACATTATATTTCAATTCAATTAACTTGAGAACTACGACGCGTCCCTTCATAAAAAGGTACCTATTCTAATGTAGTTTGATGTACACTCAACCCTCGATTTGCCGGACTAAAAGGGGGGAAGGCTTGTCCGGGAATGGCAAATAAATGCAATGGAACGGAAATGTCGTCCGTCCCCCCTTGCAGGACTTTACCTATATATATGTCCAGGAACACAACCCACCCCCGGACTACACCTCGCATAGCTGTCCTATACTGTCCTGTAATATAATATATTACCTTCTACAACATGCACATATACAACATACATATACTATATACAGGTACTGTACTGTTTTTTTTATTAGCATTTACCTTACTGTAGATATATTGATGGTAGATATCTGATCCCGTGTGGTCTAGTGGCTGCCATCTAGTGCCCGATTTGCGAACTTTGTCTGGCGCGGTAGTTTGAAATCGACTTGTCCCGGACTTTTTTTTTTTTTTTTTTTTTTTACCCCACGGACTCTTGTCCGGCAAATCCGAAATCCGGCAAATCGAGGGTTGAGTGTATAAGAATAGATATTGCAAAAAAAAAAAGTCGTGTAAGATCTATCTATCTATCTATCTATCTATCTATCTATCTATCTATCTATCTATCTATATATATATATATATATATATATATATATATATATATATATATATATATATATATATATATATATATATATATATATATATATTTTTTTTTTTTTTTTCAGAAAAAAAATTCTCCTTCCTCCGCCAGACATATATGTTGATGAAAAGAAATGACAAGGTGAAATTTGGTAAATTTTAGTAATTTTCAATTTTTTGCCAGATCTACGTCATTATTTTTTAATTTTTTATCGGGTACATATAACGTACGTACACATGCCCTATATGTCTCTTCTCTGGCATTAATTATCTAGTCAACAGTGATACTGAATATTAAAAATAAATACCGCCTGGCGAAATATGGTTATTAATGGTGACGAAAATTTGAATCTGAAATGGCCGGTCGATCGTTGTAAAAATTACGGCTGCAGCACGTATATATTAGCTGAACTTGCAGGTTGGAAAGTGTTATTTTATCAGAATGAATATTTGCGGTGAGAAGGTCTAGATGAGAAATTTTAGTCTTCATTATATATACATATCGGCTCGAGAGTGGATTTCTACGTGTTGCTACTGTGCTGTCAGACGCTGCAGCTGAGGGTGGGCCCCAGAGAGAGCGCGCCAAAACTCCAGTACAGCGTAAACAAGGTATATAGACCAGGCCTTTTAGAGTTGATATATTGTTTTCTTCATGATGAGGGCATGTGCTGTATATGTGTTAGGAAGGGCTTGTGGATGTGCTGGACACTTGAGGAATCGTTGACGATGATAAGATCTGTACAATGAGAGGTGAAAACGTGCCAGCCAGGGCGGCCACAGGCCGCTGATGCACAAGGCCTGTCCTACACCCATGGAACTCTTATAGGGAGCAAAATCGAACTAACTCATCACCGTACATACCAGTTGAGTCACATCAGGGCTCACATCAGCAGGGAGCCGCTGGACTCCCAGGCGCCCGACTGTTACACAGTACTCATGGCGCCTTGGGAGTCCCCCTCCTGCTGTGAGCCCTGATGGTGCATGGGAGTGTGGACAGGGCTCGTCAGTGATCTCCGGCAGAAACAGGTCCAACTCGGTATTATTGCAGAGGTCAGAGAATGGATTTGGGGTTGAAACTACTTTTTCCGATAGATTTCGATGTGCTGATTGTAAACCTGGCAGTTTTTCATCAAAATATTTATTAATTAATTATTTTTTATTTTTTCCTACCTCATACTTTAGGTTAGATGCGTTAGGCCAGGTTTGTTTTAGGTTTGGTTAGTTTTAGTTGGGATTGGGGATGTGAGGACATTTTTGCCTCGAAGAATTGTTTTGCCTACCCCTTGTGATTTAGGTTAGGTTAAGTTAATTTAGGTTAAGATTCGTATTATGCACCTCCGCCATCTTGTCTCCAGTCTCATCAAATACTAATTCTTTAATGTGTAGCCTATATCTTTAACTCACTTGCAAAGCTCCTGCAAACCTGCTATTTTCTATAATCACAGACATAAAGTTACATATAAAATGAAAAGGGTTGGTTAAGTTAGTTTGGATAGATGAACAGGTTGGTTAGACTAGATTAAGGTGAGTTAGGTTACGTTAGGTTGGTTATTGTAGATTCTGATATAAGGTTAGATTAAAGTTAGATTCATATTTACTTATTTATTTTAAAGTTTGCATGTATAGAGACACGTCAGTTACTAGGCAAGGGTGCATAATAATAATCTTAACCTAATTTCGGTTCTTGGGGAGTAAACATTTTAGAAAACGCCAGCTTGCTTTAATGCTTAGGGCTATGGATGTAATAATAGTATTCAAGTAATATGAAATATTTGACTAAACTCTGCAAAGCTATGAATACTGTCGTGTATTTTGTTGTGGTAATTACAGTATTCTTATTATTTTCAGTTTTTTTATCAGGTACATATAACGTTACACATGCCCTATAGTCTCTTCTCTGGCATTAATTATCTAGTCAACAGTGGCTACTGAATATTAAAATAAATACCGCCTGGCTAAATATGGTTATTAATGGTGACGAAAATTTGAATTGAAATGGCCGTCGCATCGTTGTAAAATTACGCTGCAGCACGACATGTTAGCTGAACTTGCAGGTTGAAAGTGTTATTTTTATCAGAATGAATATTTATGTGAGAAGGTTCGATGAGAAATTTTAGTCTTCATTATATATACACATCGGGTTCGAGTGTGGATTTCTAATAAGTTGTTGTGTGCTGTCAGACGCTGCAGCTGAGGGTGGCCCTATGCAGAGAGCGCCGCTAAAACCCAGTACAGCGTAAACAAGGTATGCAGACCAGGCCTTTAGAGTTGATATATTGTTTTCTTCATGATGAGGGCATGTATGTATGTGTTAGGAAGGCTAGGATGCTGGACACTTGAGGAATCATGGACGGCGATAAGATTCGTACAATGAGAGGTAAGAAGCGTACAGCCAGGGCCAAGTTACCCGGTCATGATGTATATAAGCTCAGCCCCACATTTCATGGGCCCTAGAGGCCGCTGGACTCCCAAGGCGCCCACGACTGTTACACAGTACTCATGGGCGCCTTGGGAGTCCAGCGGCCCTCCCCTGCTGTGAGCCCTGATGTGACTCAGCTGGTATGTACGTGATGGAGTTAGTTCCTCGATTTTTGCTCCCCTTATAAGAGTTGCATGGGGAGTGTAGGACAGGGCTCGTCAGTGATCTCCGGCAGAAACAGGTCCAACTCGGTATTATTATTGCAGAGGTCAGAATGGATTTTAATAAACTACTTTTTTCCTGATAGATTTCGATGTGCTGATTGTAAATTCGGCAAGTTTTTTTCATCAAAATATTTATTAATTAATCTATTTTTTATTTTTTCCCCACTCACCTCATACTTTAGGTTAGGTTAGATGCTGCTAGGCAAGGTTTGTTTACTGTTTTAGTTAGGTTAGGGACGTGGGGACATTTCTGCCTCGAAAAATTGCTTCTGCCTACCCTTGTGATTTAGGTTAGTTGGGTTAATTTAGGCTAAGATCTGTATTATGCACCCCCTCCACATCTTGTCTCCAGTCTCATCAAATACTAATTCAATGTGTAGCCTATATCTTTAACTCACTTCACAAGCTCCTGCAAACCTGCTATTTTCATTATAATCACAGACATAAAGCTATATAAATGAAAAGGGTTGGTTATTAGTTTGGATAGATAGACAAGTTGGGTTAGACTAGATTACAGTAGGTTAGGTTACGTTATTATTATTGTATCTGATATAGTTAGATTAAAGTTAGATTCATATTTACTTATTTATTTTAAAGTTTGCATGTATAGAGATTAATGTCAGTTAATAGGCAAGGGTGCATATTATTTAAATCTTAACCCAATTTCGGTTCTTTAGGGTAAACATTTAGAAAACGCCAGCTTGCTTTTAATGCTAGGGCTATGGATGTAATAGTATTCAAGTAATATGAAATATTTGACCTAAATCAGTAAAGCTAAGGAAATACTGTCATGTATTTTGTTGTGGTACTTTGCTATATTCTTATTATTTTCAGTTGAAGAAAACTTGAAGTCTCATGAAGTTGAGCGTCAATATTAGGATAATCAATAGCGGTTTAAACTCTTGAAGTTTATATACAGTGTCAACACAGGTTTTGTTTTCTTTCCCGCCCAACTTATTACAAGTTATAAATTAATTATTCAGTATTTTTTCACAATCATTGCAGAAGTGGTACCTAATTTCGTTTAACAGTATAGTTTTTGACTAGTACATTTAAACGTGTGGTCCTGTTTTTTAGATTTACGATAAAATCATCTAGTCTGTACTCTTACCACAAGCTTCTTGTTGTGTTAGTGAAGTAAATATTTATATATGAATTTATAGCCTGTGCAAGGAAATAAGCTAAACTCAATGGCCTAACTTGAAAAATAATCTATCTAGGTATTTCTAACTCTTACTCATGCATATTTTCTTGGTCTGTTTGCATATGGAAAGTAAGGAGTCTACAAGCGGGGCCAGTTGGCTCATACAAAGCAAAGCTCCTGTAAGCCTGACCCCACCTAACCTTTCTTTCCATGAATTTATCCAACCTCTTCCTGACAAGTTCCTCATGGTATTGGCACTACAACATGGCTGTGATGTCTGTTCAATCATTCACCACTATCTATCCTTCTTGTATATCTGCAGATGCATTACATGTTTGTATGTGTGCATACTTGTTATGTGTTCTCAATGTTATACCCCACACACATTTTGTCTTAATTTCAGATAACATTGCTTCAGTTCCTTTTCTACCTATATGATGCCTGTCATCAAGAACTCCCTCATTAGGGGATGGCTATATCAGCAGTCTGCCATTCCTATCCCTTGCATGCCTCTAATTCTCTCATTCTCTCCTTTTGCATTCTCTAATCCTCTCTCTCTCTCTCTCTCTCTCTCTCTAGCATTCTGGTCCTGCCATTTCAGGCTTCTTTCACTTTTAAACAGTCTTATATATGATACTGTATCTATTCTTAGTTAACTATCCCTCATAATTCAATATGTTTGCAGGTGTCATGGCTTACTATAAAGGTACCGGAAATTACAGCTGGCCAACTGCAAGAGCTCTTTTTCATTGTGTGAAGATGGAAGAAACTATACTTCTAAAGTCAGTAAACTCATGATGCTAAGGAGAATACTGATATGCCTTACATTTCACCTTTATCAACAATTGATTGATGACAATATAATATGCTCTTCAGAAGAAGAATCTGGCACCTATAGTGATAGTCAACCTGAACTTAAAGATAGCATCAACATGACTTGTTCTGGAGGAATTAGCTAAGGGCCTCTGAGAATAATATAAAACATCACAATTGGTCAGCTTTTTAGAAATACTCTAAAAAGAGGGCTTAATCTTCCAAAGATAATGACATTATCAAACGCCAAGGCACGTAACAACAGTTGAAAAATGTGGTGACGGCTATTCTTATTTTGAATGGCTCATGTTTACAAATTATATTGAATCGCAACAAAGATTTCACAGAAAACAATGATTTCATTAAATTAAGTGTAAATGTAGATGGAATTCCATTGTATAAGCTGGCACGAACAGTTCTGGCCACTGATAAAGTTTAGCAATTTCAGGCCAGCATTAGTAGCTCTGTATTGTGGGAAGACAAAGCCAGAACCGGTAGAAAGTTTTCTAGAAGATTTTTTAGGAGAATACATGAAACTTTCAAAAGATGGTTTATTTGTGGATGGGAAAAGATTAGGAGTGGAGATTATTTCGTTCATATGTGACGCTCCTGCACGAGCCTTTCTGAAATGCATTAAAGGCCACACCGGGTATTATGCTTGTGAAAGGTGTGAGATTAAAGGAACCTGGGACTCTAATGTTGTCATACTAGACTCCAAAGATAAATGTAGAGAAAGAACTGATGAAAAATTTAATCTAGGTCATTATGAAGGAACTCATCAACGGGGAATAAGTCCTCTCATTCAGTATGGAATATCCTGTGTTAAAGGATTCCCTCTTGATTACATGCATCTAATTTGCCTTGGTGTCACAAGAAGAATGTTACTTTTTCTTATGAGAGGTCCGAGAGTGTGTAAACTCTCCCAGCATCAGTTAAGCTTGGTGTCTGCTGCTTTAAAGGGCATGTCAAATAGACTCCCAAGTGAGTTTGCAAGGCAGCCAAGATCTCTTGCCTTAATTGATCGCTGGAAGGCTACTGAATTCAGGCAATTCATCTTGTATACAAGTATCATTGCAATGAAAGATATTGTTTCAGCTGAAATCTACAAAACAAGCCTGTCACTAACTGTAGCTCTTAGTATCTTATTGAATTCAAATAACTATATAAGGAATGGCTACTTGTCATATGCCCAAGAACTACTGGAGTATTTTGCAGGGGTGTGGAGTCGGAGTCGGAGTCGGAGTCGAGGAGTCGAGGAGTCGGCTACTTTTGGCCGGAGTCGGAGTCGGAGTTGGAATTGGAATCAGAGTCGGAGTCGGAGTCGGAGTCGGAATTGGAGTCAGAGTCGGAGTCGGAGTCGGAGTCAGAGTCGGTAAAAATATGAGCGACTCCGACTCCTTTACGTGCTATTTTTTTTAGTAAAGATTTCACTTCATGGAGATTCTTACAAATTGGGAGAAATTGACGTTTTGGAAGATATGTCCAATCAAACAGTCTGCGGGAATATTGGTATTTTTAATATTTTTTCATGCTTTTTATTTTGTATTTTCTTGAGGATATACCTTAAGGAAGGAGGGCGGTACATGCCGCAACAACCACCCTGACAACAGATAGTACAGGTATCCCTTTTGCCATATTTTATGGTGTTTTGCATGAGCTAATGTGTATATTTAATTCTATCATGGAGGATAATTGCTAAGTGATATCCAAGGATGGTAAAATATATATATATATATATATAAATATATATATATAAATATATATATATATATATATATATATATATATATATATATATATATATATATATATATATATATATCTCATACTGTAAAAAAAAAAAAAAAAAACGGTCAGAGTCATGCAACCTTCAAATTTCCTGGAGTCGGAGTTTCGGAGTCGCAACATTTAAATTTACTGGAGTCGGAGTCGGAGTCACAACATTTAAATTTACTAGAGTCGGAGTCGAGTCGCAATATTTAAATTTAAATTTACTGGAGTTGGCGGAGTCGCAAAACATTTAAATTACTGGAGTCGGAGTGGAGTCGGAGTCAGAGTTTTGAAAATCCGACTCCACACCCTGGTATTTTGTGCAACAATGTCATGATGTATTTGGTCCTCATTTTGTTGTATATAATGTACATAATGTCATCCATTTAGCTGATGATGTGGAAAGCTATCAGTGCTCACTGAATTCTTTAAGTGCATTCCCCTTTGAGAATCATTTATATAAAATAAAAAGTTAGTGCGGTCAACAAATAACCCCATCTCACAAGTATTCAAAAGGCTTGCTGAAAAGGAAAGATACACTTCTCTAGAAACATGCATTTCCACAAAGTACAAGGATAATTGTTTCCTGTTGGAAAGTGAGGACTTTGTTTTCCTGAAAGAGGTAACATGTGAAACATGTGATGTTTTAAGCCAAAGCCTTACTGAAAATTTTTTCACTGAACCTTGTGATTCAAAACTCATCAATATTGTGTTCATGAAAAATACTTCGAGGACAAAAATTAAAGTTATTCATTCCAAGCAATTGTTCAGAAAAGTTGTGAAATTACCTACAAAGACGGAGTAGTATTGATACCATTTTGCATGACAAAACTGAATAAAGTATGTAAGATATTTAAATTATTTTTGCCTTTGCTGTCTTGTCATCTGCTTAAAAAAATTATTTTGATAATATGAATACAGTATCTCTAATGTCTCCTTTTTCATACTGAACTTTTGAGTCTTATATTCTGGATATTCTGGCCTCAATTTTTTTTTTTTTTTTCATGTGTGCTACATCTACTCCCTCCTGTTCTCATTTCACATCTTTATTCCTCCTGTTCTCATTTCACATCTTTATTCCCTCCTGTTCTCATTTCACATCTAAAGATGGCTGTAACACCTAGTGGAAGTCTTTATACGAGAAGATAATCATCAATGGTGAGACTATTTACTTTTGACAGGGTGTGACAAGTTTCATTTGTAGCATTTATAAATTACTGATTTTGTTAAAGATATAATAGCTTATTTAGAATTGAGGTAAATATGTTTGCCAGCATTGTCATATTTCTATTTACACATCTATTTTTGACATAAGATTGTTTGAACCTAATCTCCACCATTTGATGCTGCAGGGTTGTTTTACCTCTGTGATGGTATGTAATATATATATATATATATATATATATATATATATATATATATATATATATATATATATATATATATATATATATATATATATATATATATATATATATATATATATATATATATATATATATATATATATATATATATATATATATATATAATGATACAGGTTATGTCTTCAAATGAAATAAAAAACATCTTATTACAATAGGTTCTGAATTACTAACTCTGGTATAAATTGTCAGGATGTGGAAACGAGCAGTCTGGCTTGAGGGAAAACGAGAAGAGGAGCATACTGTACCATGTAGCTGGATCGATGAGGAAGAGCAAGTCTTATATTGGCCTCAAGGTGTAAATGCAGAGAAGGCATTGAGGTCTCAACAACACCCGGACTTAAAATCTTGGAGGAAATTCCGTTTGGTTAAAGTGAAAATATCATCAGGTAGGTGTTAATCTTCTTATATTTTTCTGCTTTTCATGTATAGCTACAGCTGAGAGTGCATAGACTCTGTTATTATATATTAATCTGAATGCAGGTGGAGAAGTTTAGGTACTTGGATGTGGACATTGAACCTGGGGGAACCGTATGGAGGTAGAGATAAGTCATAGGCTGGGAGCTATTGTTTTGGGAGCACTGAGGGCATTTGGTGTAATCATAGCACACTTGGCTTACAACCGAGAGAGCCTGGTTTCGATTCCCGGGCGTAGAGGAAAATTTGTGCATTTTTTCTGATACCCCACGCCCCTGTCCACAAGCAGTGAGTGAGTACCATGTATTAATGGGGGGTTGTGACCCATGTCCAGGGCTCCTAGCCACTGGCTAGCTCAGTGGTAGCATGTGCCTGCCATTTTGGTGCAGCGTGTAGTATGATCGAGTCCTGCTCAGACCGATAAAAAATATCGCTGACAACTAGAGATTACCCCCCTGTGAGCAAGGTGTGGGGGGTTTTGAGTCATCCGATATGGCCTCCCAGTGTCAGCAGCCATAGCCAAGGCTGGCTTGGGTCTCAGTGGGTGAAGAGGGGCCCTGGGCAGTCCACCATATATGTAGTGGTTGTTACAGTGTGCATTCACACTGTTTGTGCACTGTCCCTTTGCTCTGCCACTCATTGGCAACCTTTAAACATTCAAGAGGGACCTGGCTGTGTAGGCAAAAATTCAAATGTTTGAAGGAATCATATTACCAACTTTTGTATGGAGCATGTATGTGTGAAAGTAGTTTAAGTAAATTTGGAGTTCGTGTCATGCATTTCTGCTTTTCAAGTGCCACCCCACATGTTTGGTAGAGTTCTGCATGTATGGTAAAATAATTTATTGTTTTCTGTTCATATTTCAGATAGTTACCAAGACTGTGAAGATTACCTGCACACATCTACAGTTGAGGATACTCTGAGCAGTGCTGACTCTGATGGTGATAGTAATGGTGTATCAAGGATCAAGAGAAAACGTCCTAAGAAGATCCTTCCAGATGGCTTTGTCAGTAGCCAGGATATGCGTGGTACGTAGGCAAAGATGCAAATACTGTTGACCCTCGCTAACTCAGACTCCTCACTAACTTGGACTCTGACCGACCCAGGGACTAAAGTCCAAGTGTAAGTACCTGCTTTTTTTTTTTTTTCTTCTCCTTTGGAGGGGGTAAATTCATCTGTCGGACATTTGCATTTGTCAGACCAACCTTTCCCCTATTAGTCTGGAGTTAGCATGGGTCAACAGTATACTAATTTAACCCATCTGCTACCGCCCTGTGGGAAATAAAAGATGCGCTCTATACCGCCCATTGGCCAATTTTTTTTTCTTTTTGGGGGGCTAAAATTACTTAATATAGCCAAAACCAATACGAAAAGTTGTTCATTCCACTCACCGTCCCCTAGAAGTGCTGCACTCAAGTGAACGCCGAAATGCGCATGAAAGCATTCTTTCTATTGCGATTTATTACGATAATGTTCTGGCGTCAGCGTATATAGGAGTGGTTTAGCTTTGAACGCGTGAGACGCGTCAGCGGTAGCAGACAGGTTACAAAGCAAGTGCTGCTTTTCTTATTGTTATAATTATGTGAAATCTGGTTTACTAAATAGATATTTTTTTCCTTCAGTGTTGCAGGAAGTTACTCCAGCCAAGACAAAGAAAGGGATTTCACCTCTGAACAAGGTTCCAGATCCTCCTCAAAAGCTGCCTTCACTACCAAATGGGGCCACACCATCACCTCAGTCTCAAACGTCATCTACCAGAAGCAGAAGTGTAACTTCTACTTCATTTCTAAGAAGGTCAAGTTCTTCTGATTGTGATTGGTAAGTAATTCTCTATTTTCTCCTAATAAACCCTTTCAGGGTTTTCATACTAATTGAGATGCATGTGAAAAATTTGGTTAGAAGTAATTCCTACCACACAATCTGTATATCAGGTAGTAATACAATCCTCGTTATAAACATCGTTGCTGTGACTTTCCTGAGCGTCTTGAGTGTTTAAAAGAGTTCATGCTCCCACTGGTCTGTTGCAGTCACGTTAAACCAAATTATCACACATACGGCAACTAAATGAGTGTGCGTGACGAAATTTTAGTGGCAAATTGTCATTTACCCGCTCACAGCTGACACAAGGGAGAAATTTTCATGCAAACCTCCTCTCACAACCTACCCCAGACAGGCTTTCAGTCACTTACTGTTTCCGTGTATAACTTGACAATGGCTAACTGCATGACCTTGTCAAGGGAGGACACCACAACCACTACCTCCCTTTACAAGACTGAACAAACCACTCTTAAGTTATTTTCTTTTATTTTTTGGCTTGGACCCCATTTCATGGTGCACCAGTCACAGAGTTCTACTAGATATCTTGTGGGGCTTGCCAGGAATTTTTTTCTTATGTTTTGTTGTCTCCAGTGTCATGGCGTACAACTGAATTTGGTGAACACTGACACCCATTTACTTAGAGGTGGCCCGAATGGTTCATCTGGCCTTGTAAGGAATGTAATGGCTGTGATGTCCTCCCTTGACAAGGTCATGCAGTGAGCCAATGTCAAGGTATGCGTGGAAACAGTGAGTGACTGCAGGCCAGTCTGGGGTAGGTAGTGAGAGAAGGTACACATGAATATTGCTCCTTTTATGTCAGTTGTGAGCGGGTAAGTGACAATTTACTGCTAAAATGTCACCTCACACACTCTCTGAGTTGCCAGATGTTTGATAATTTTGGTTTAATGTAACTGCAACGGATCAGCAGGAGCGTAAACTCTTAAGCACTTAACCCCTTCTTTACAGGATTTCAGAGATGCACACTAACATACAGAGAAAACAAAGCCTTATATTCTTATGTTGTAATATACAAATTCCAACGTTAAATTATAAAGTCATAACGCCAATATAAGCGTCACCGTAGTGAAGGGGTTAAGATGCTCAGGGAAGTTGCAGCGACAATGCTTATGATGAGGACTGTATATAAACATGAGTATGTCTATTTAAATTAATGAATTATCACACTTAAAAATCTGAATAATGGTGAATCTGTAATTAGTACTGGGCAAAATTTCAGGTTATTGAGGAAGGAACATTCTGGACAGATGAGGAAATTAATATAGACAAACTGTGTAATTGCTGTTTTAACAATGTTTGGTATGAGAATTATAAAAGAAGAAAAATCATCTGAATTCTTTGAATTAGTTTAGTGCAATTTAATATGTCAAGAAATATGCTTTTTAATATAAAAAAAATGTATTATTAGATATAGTAATCTCTGGCATTATATTCTCAGGGATGTGGATGAACAACGTTCTCCAATGTCTGGATCTAGCCAAGATTATTACAAGTCTTGCAACCTGGCCATACCAAGAAACTTAAGAATGACAGCCATAACAGCCTGGACCGACCTCAGCAACATTACAGTAAGAACCAAAAAGAACAACATGACATCAGGGACCAACAAGAACTACATGACAGCAGGAGCCAACAAGAACGCCGTTTCAGTAGGGACCAAGAACAGCATCACATCAGGGACCGACAAGAACAACATCACATCAGGGATCAACAAGAACATTACAGTAGGGACCAAGAACATCTCATCAGGGACCGACATGAACTACATGACATCAGGGATCAAGAAGAACCACATTACAGTAGTGACCAAGAACATTACACCAGGGACCAACAAGAACTACATGAAATCAGGGACCAACAAGAACGACATTACAGTAGGGACCAAGAAAAACAACATCACATCAGGGACCGACAAGAACCACATTACAGTTGGGACCAACAAGAACGACGTGACATCAGGGATCAACGTACCAGACGTGATCAACATAACCCCTGCAGCCCACCCTATCACACTGGCAGGGATGAACGCCAAATGCAGCTAGAACCAAAGGATCATAGTTTCCCCATGGATACAGCTAGTAAGTAGTCACATATTGTGTATACTGTATGTAAAATAACTTATATTGTAAGCATGATGATTCAGATACTGTAACAGTAGTAATTGTCAGACTTTTGATATCTTTCATGTAATACTTTTTATTGGTTAAAGTCTCATTATGATACTATAATGCGACTCCTTGAGAATCGTAGTATAGATGAACGTTTGTCACTTAAAATAATTAAAACTTTTGGGGGAGATAATAACATTTCTTTGAGAAAACAGCTGTAGTCATGCCAGCCTCCCCTTATAAGAATATATTATACAATAGCAGTACCCAAGTGTTGTCACACTGTCCGCTATGCTTCGTTCACCGGCTCCGACTTGAGAATATTTTTAGTAAAACAATATACTCATGACCTGTTCAAGCGTACAATTACTTACGAAATGTGATGAAATATTTTCAAGAATATAGATACACCCCCACGCCCACACCCACACTAACATACATTGACACGTACACGCATCACTCCCACTGAGAACGAACATCTGGCGCCCAAACATTTTGGAAACTGTGACAACACATATGTCCTACCACTGTACAAAAGACTTCAAAGAAGGTAAATTTTTCATACTTTTGTGCTGGACAGTTTTCTGATTTTTTAGAGACATCAGAGAGAGAGAGAAATAGAAACAATGATATGTGCCTTTAGATCAATCCACTTAACCCCTCTCGTGTTTCTCATTTGGTTATTTCCTCAATAGGGTTCCAGAAACGTGTTCTTCACCTGCTGTTAGATGTGAGGCAAGAGGGGAGAGGTACGAAGCTGGAGTTGAGATTTGCAATCTGTCAACTGTGTTAGCTCATTTAGTGACAGTGGTATAGATCTGACTATCAAGCGGAGTAACACCTTAGAAGAACTTCAAACTGTAGAAAGGGATTTGGAAAATGCCACTTATTTTCAAGAAATGTATAGTAAGTGTATTCGCATAGGTGGTATGAATAAGAAGGATATGGTATCAAAGTTGCTGTGTAGTTTCATGAGCAAAAGCCTTCTTTGCAAATATAATATGCAGGGTCAAAGGGCCAAAATTGCATTTAATAGTCCATGAGCCAGCCCCAATATTTTGACGTTTGACAATCAAATTAGTGAACAGACCCAATCATGATTTTTGGTTAGTTTGATTTCTAAAGTGTCCAAAATTAGGGCTTGGACGTTTTGGTTGAGTAGCTTTGTGCCCCAACGACAGCCATATTTAAAGTCGTCTAGATTTTTCAGATGTATGACATCTGATCAGATTTTTGGTCATAGTTTTCTCATAGATCAGCCAATCTTCATGGAATCAGTCTTATTTTGTTCAGAATTACTTACTGAAAATGCTCATTATATAATTATGTAACTTATTGCTGTAATAAAATTACATTTTAATGCTCAAAACAGTGTTATAACCAATTATATAATTTTCAAACGAGGAGGATTTTTCCCAAACACTTGCATATCACCCAAACACTTGTCCTCTCTAATTATACTAATCAAATTATTTATTATTATATTACAGGTGTGACCAAGTAACCAACTTCAGTACAGTCAATGAGACAGCATCACCATGACTGAACCTAAGAAGCTGGCTTTGCCTGATAAGCTTGTTCGATTGACACTTGCTTCTGCGTGGAAAACACTCTATGAGGCAGCAAGAGTTCGACAATTTGAGCCAATCATGAAGCTTGCCAGTGATGATATGAATAAAGTACCTGACATTCTCTACCACAGTAGTTGCAGATCAGACTTTACGCATAAGAAAACTCTTGCGAAACTGACTGATCCTAATCCTGACACAGATGAGCAGAAGGATGAACAACCAAGGCAATCGAAACGCCAGAGGACGTCCGATACATCATCGCGTGTATATGACAAGAATTGTATATTCTGTGAAAAACAGTCAAAATACACAAAGGGTTCGAAAACACGTGAAAGACTGATTCAAGCACTGGATTTGCGGGCTGATACACAAATACGAGATGCTGCAACTAAGAAATCAGATGTAAGGATTTTGTCAGTTACTTCAAGGGATATCGTGGCGGCTGAGGCCCATTACCATGCCTCTTGCTACAAAGCATACGTGAAGAAACAGCCAGTTATGGACAAAATCAATGAACAAATTGAAGTCGACGCAGCGCGGGTTGACTTGTACAGATACATACGTAGTGATCTGTTTTCGAAGCCACGCATCATTCCGCTTTCAGACCTAATTTCAAAACTGGAGTCTCTCTTACGTGAAAAGTGTGTCGATCTTAGTGAATCAACAAAGAACAACCTCAGCCGAAATCTCAAATCAGAATTCGGCAAGACCTTGCACTTTTTTACGCATAAACGCAGAGTTTACATTCTTCCTAACACGCTAACTACAGAAGCCATTGCCTGTGATTATCTAGACCTTAAGAGTGAGTTGGCAGATCTGTTATGGGGCAAAATGTGAGCAGTTGATAAATCAAACAGCTCTCATTTTGCGCGAGCAAGTCAGAGACGAGATGAAAGAGCAGAGTTGGCCTCCAAAGCCTGATGAACTGGCATGTGAAAAGTATATCGATCTGCCAGCTTGCCTTACTGACTTTTTGCAAGTACTCATTGGTGGCCGGCAGGCTTTGCCTTCTGATCGGACTAACAGACTGGCATGGTCTTTAGGTCAGGACATCTTGTATGCTGTAACCAACGCACAGGTCATCACGCCGAAACATGTCCTCTTGCCTTGGGTCATCAAGACTCTCTCTGGGAATGTTGAGCTCATTCGCATCGTAAATCGACTTGGTCATGGGTGCTCTTACACTCGACTGGAGGAAATTGATACAGCACTTTGCATTGAGAAGATGAGCAGTGTTGATGAAGGGGCACCACTTCTCCCTTTAGGGACACATCCGCTAATCCCAACAGTGCTTGCATATGATAATATTGATGCCTTGGAGGAAACACTGAGTGGTGCTGGAACATCACATCGCGTTAACGGCATCATAGTGCAACCAGCTGTCTCAACTTGTGCAACAGAAAGATTTACAACGCCAGCTTTAAGCAAACATGATAAAAGGCGCACGGTCGAAGCAAACGTGGACCCTCTGCCACTCTATATTTCGGCAAATAGGGAATCGCCGCCTTCTCTGAAATCGCCAAATCTTTTACTACCGTTCGAGGATGCTACAAGAAGTGCTTGTCAACGCAATCTTCTCTGGATCTTGGTTCGCCTGCATGAGACATCACGCCAAACTACTAGTTCTTGGACGGGGTTCAATATTCAAACAAGAGGTCAGGTTGAAGTCAGCGCAGACAAAGTTGGCTATTTGCCCACCATAAATGCCCCAGCGACTGATATTTCAACGGCACAAGAAATTCTCTGCAATGCTCTTTCCATTCAAGAAACTTTGTCACTTAAAAACATCGCTGTTGTTGCTGATCAGGCACTTTATGCCAAGCTGACAGAAGTTGCATGGAATAACCAATCTAAGTTTGAAACTATAATACCAATGATGGGCAATTTTCATATAATATGCAATCTGCTATCAATCATTGGCAAGGTATCCCGTGATGCTGGACTACGAGACTTGGCAGTAGAGTCGGGAGTAATAGCTGAG
Source organism: Eriocheir sinensis (assembly GCF_024679095.1). Classification (NCBI taxonomy): domain Eukaryota; kingdom Metazoa; phylum Arthropoda; class Malacostraca; order Decapoda; family Varunidae; genus Eriocheir; species Eriocheir sinensis. The sequence continues at coordinate 906,280 of NW_026111787.1, read as the reverse complement.
GGGTCGGTTGATAAAGTGTTAGATGGCAAGCAGTACAACAGGGGAGTGAGACTTCACAAGCTTGTGTACGAAGCTCTGATGAGACTTGCATGGACACAGTTCTTGGAATGGCTTGAGACCAACCACAGTCAACATCGCCAAAATCTTGATGAAACCTTGAGACTGGTAAATAATGTCCATGAGAATCCATGTGAAGATACCCTTGCGTCCTTTCTGAGTGATGAAACGTGCCAGAGAGTTTTGGATCTTTTCACCAAGTACATAGATGAGTTGCGATACAACAGTGGACAACTGGCTTCATTCTGGGTGATGTATTTAGACCTGGTTGAAATTCTCCTTGGGCTAATACGAGCAGATCGAGAAGGTGATTGGTTACTCCACTTGGCCAACATACGAAAAATGATACCCTGGTGTTTTGCAGCTGACAAAACCAACTACGCTCGATATCTCCCAGTGTACTTTTTGCAGATGGCATCGTTACAGGGTACTTCACAAGAACTCGACAATCATTTTCTGAATGGTGGGTTCTCTGTTCAGCTGGGTGAATCCAACCCATTTGGTCGACTCCCCCCAGACCAAACCCTTGAAGAGACTGTGAACAGGGATACACAGACAAGTGGCGGGACAAAGGGGCTCAGTTTAAAGCCAGGAGCTGTTTCCAGGTACTACTTAACGTCAGAGCATAGAGCAGCGGCGTTAAGACGACTTCGAGAACTAATTGCAGTACAGAAGCCACACCTGGGCCACTCAGACCTTCAAGCATCCCGTATAAATCGAGACGAGAATGATGTGTCAGCTATTCTTGAATTGCTCGAGAACACTTGGACCAATCCATTTTGCGGTGATCCAATGGACCTTTTGAGCATTTCAACGGGCCTGGCAGCAACCCCTGACGTAGGAAAGAACTTGCTGAAGGCTCGTGAGAAAGGAGAAGCGGCTTATGCTGAACGGCTAGTGAAACTTGAGAAAGGTACTGGGTTTTATGATCCGATCAAGAAGCTGAAGTTGAAAACGTTCTCCAGTCTGGAGAAAGAAACTGTCATTAAAGGAACAGAGAAGGAAATTGTGTTGAAGGCAGACAATCGTGTCTTTGGTCACATGCTGCTCATAGCACAAAATCGGAAACTTGATATTAAAGAGGTTTTGTGCTACCCCCTGGGTCCAACACCGTGGGCTCTGGGGAATGCTGATGGAACTCTAAAAAAGACCGGAAAGGCGAGTCTCAGCACACATATTGAAAAGGAGGCTACTTTTGTTGACCTACCAACTGGTCCACGGGCAGTAATCATTGACGCAATGGGAATAGTCCAGAAAATTCATGGAGAAAATTGTACATTTGGGGAACTTTCTGGACAGATCTTGAAGAGCATTCTGAACCAGAGTTGCAAAAGTCAACGGGTTGATGTAGTATTCGATGTTTACACTGAGCGATCAATAAAGAACGCTGAAAGGGCTAGCCGAGGTTCCAAAGACAGCCTGCTCTTCCACGATATAAAATCAGGACACCGGATCAAGAATTGGAAGCGCCTTCTTGGGAACACGGAGAGCAAGAACAAATTGATCAGATTTCTAGCGGAAAGCTGGAAGGAGGAGAAGGTGAGGAAAAGCCTTGGTGAAGTGACATTATTTGTTACTGTTGCAGAAAAGTGCTTCAAAATTACGAAGGACGCTGTCGGAGAGGTTCTTGAGCTGACATGTTCACAAGAGGAGGCTGATACAAGACTGGCTCTCCACGCAAGGCATGCAACAGGCACACATAGACATGTGATAGTTATTTCGGAAGACACGGACGTGTTTGTGATTCTTCTAGCCTTCAAAACTCAGATAGGTGGACACTTACTCTTGAGACGAGGAAAGAAGAACAAAATCAGAATTATTGATATCTCTAGGTTGGCAACTACCATTGGTAGTGATGAGTGCACTGCTTTGTTGGGTGTTCATGCTTGGACTGGCTGTGATTCTGTAAGCGCTTTCTCTGGCCAAGGAAAGATCAAGGCAGTTAATTTGATGCGTTCAAACGACACATTTCGTGAAGCATTTACTCGTCTTGGGGAAGAGTGGAATGTTACAGATGAGCTATTTTCAACACTGGAAAGATTTGCCTGCAGCATGTATTCACACAGTGCAAGGAGTACAACCGTGAACGACTTGAGATATGAAATATTCCAGTCAAGAAATGGTGATGTGTCTTCAGGACAACTGCCTCCTTGTAAGGATGCCCCCCATCAGCACACCAAAAGGGCAAACTACCAGGCGGCCATTTGGAGACGATGCCTTGAAAACTCGCCCACGATTCCAGAAGCTGCAGATGGACGTGGATGGAATGTTAAAAGTGACGGGCAAATTGGCATTGAATGGATAACAGGAGCACCTGCAGCCGACATGATACTTTCACTGATGGCATGCAAATGTGTCAGAGTGTGCAAAGTTGGCAGTTGTCCTTGCATTGACAATGGGTTACCTTGCACGCCAGCCTGTAAATTGCAGGACTGTAACAATATGAGAGACGAGGATGAGATGGAAATAGTTCCCGACAAGGATGGAAGTGACTCCGATTATGACGTTGAGTAAAGCCTGAATGCAATTTCAGAGTACAGCGGATGTGTGTGTTGTAAGTCTTACATGACTTCTGTGTTTCCTTTACTCACACTAGTGACAATAACATCATTCCTAATTGTTTATTGATGCTGAATGAATCCTAGATATTTCATGGACTAAATTAATCATTTGATGACCATTTACTGTTTTACAACAAGCTGCCTATAAAAAAAAGTTTAAAAAATGCATTTTTCTTGTCTAAAATGTTGAATTCTGAAAGGTAGTGTAGTATAAAAATTGTATTTATTATACATGAATGTCTGTATAATTTCATTATGAGTAAAATAAGATCAGTCCCATTAAGATTTATTGAACCGTTTAGAAGGTATGGGCAAAATTCCAAGTATATGTCGTGTGAGCTCGAAAAAGTTGGCCATTCTTCAAAATGGCTGCTGTTGGGGCATAAAGCTACTGATCTGAAACGTCCAAGGCCAGTTTTCATATACCTCAGGCATCATATTAAACAAAAATCAGGGTTGGATCTGTTCACTAATTTGAAAGTCATATTCGGCCTGGCTCATGGACTATAAAAACACAAAGCTGTGTACTCTCATTCGAGACAGTGTGCTTCAGAAATTCACGGATTCTAGTGCAGCTGAAGTAATTCATATAATTGCAACAAAACTGCGCAACGCCCCCAAAATGAAGGAAACTGTTGAGTAGATACTTTTGTTTGCTTCGACAGCACATCAGCTTCACAGTTCAGCCCCAGACCCAAACAGAGTAGCCAGTAATAATGCTTTTTAAGTCAGCTTATTCATTAACCATGCTTATGCATTATATGTTGCAAAGAAGATTAGTAATTGCATGTTATTCAATATCATGCATCTCCAGAGAAGATTATTAAGAGATGACAATGTTTTTCCTACTTTCATAAATCACTCTACTTATGTATTTTAGGTATTTTAAAACAATTGCAAGGCCATTGATATTGTTTCATACCTTTCCTTACATTCCATGTAATTTGATATATGTATGTTATGATTAAAATAAGATTTAATTTTTTCCCAGTATCCAAAGCCTTTTGTATACTATGTGCTTGATACCAAGTTATGTATTATTTGTCACAAAGAGGAGGATAATTGACTCTAGTTCATCATACCTCAGAAATGTGTTATAAGTTTTAATGAATGTAATGTTTTGTACAAGTATATGGCAGCTGCCATAAAGTTCACTATCATAGTTTTTTTTAATTCCTTCCGTAATTTTGTGGGTTTGTTGTTACCCTAAAGACCATTAGAATTATGATGTTTACAGAAATTGTTATTTTCTTGATATTGTCATTCTTTACAGAACATGTTAATATTTTGCTGTAGTAGTCCAGCTATGTATGCATAATGTACAATACAGTATATATGCACATATATATGTTGCTTATACTGCATTGTAACTTATGTGTATCAGTACATACTACAAAATATTAATATACTGGGCGGGGATGCAGTAAACAAATTTCACATTGAGGTTGGCAAGATACGGCCCACCTTGCATATATATTCTATGTTTTAAACACCAAAGCACGTCGAAAACTCGTTGAAATTTCGCCAATTAGTGGATGTCCACTTAGTGGTGAAAGTTCAAGGAGTTTAGACTTTCTTTGTGTTTAAAACATAGAATATCTCTGAATCGGGTGGCAGTATCTTGCCAACCTTAATGTGCAATTTGTTTCCTGCATCCCCGCCCGGATAATTAAGACGAAATCCCATCTAGATTAACACGGGTAATAGACACACAATATTCACGTCAAATACTCGTGAATCTTACACGTGTTTTAGGCGAGAATTACAACACGTGAAAATCACGTGTCACATTCACGTGAAATCATCTTGCAAAATGAACCAGATTTACTCTTCGTATCCACGTGTTGGATTCACGTGTTTTACTCGTGAATTACGCAAGCTGTGCTCGCAGGGTGCACTGTGACTGCAGCAGAAAATGCATAACTGGCAACCTGGGCCCATGGGTAACAGCTAGCTGAGCCAGGCCGGACTCGGATTCCATAGGAGTGCCCAGGAGCGTTTCTAGGGGGGGGGGGACTAATTTTATACGGATTTTCAAATAGTACAGGGGTCCTGGGTCCCTAACCCCCGTACTATTTGAGGGACAACTGTATAGAGAAATTAAGACATGGTAGTGAAAACAAAAATGTGCATTTTAATAAAAAAAAAAAGGAGTGATGTGGCTATAATGAGGATACAATCATACTGCTAACCCATTTACACAATTTATGTAAACATTCATTGAAGGCGTTATGAAATAAAGCATGTTTTTTCTCATCCGTCAAACTTCTATTGAGCGTAACAGGCGGGAAGGTGTGAAGACATGGGACCAATGCGAGAATGTACCAAAAACATCTGGGACACCATACACACGTTTACTTTTGCTTCTGTGTCCATGTTTCAATACCCACAGGCCTAACAGCAAAATATTTTCTTTTTTCAGATTTAATGGGGAGACTTTGGCCATGATTTGGGGTGACTTTGGCCGCATGCGCCAAATTTCAAATGTCGCTACTGATTACAACAAGTTTTAAGCCATAAACTCAATATAATCATCATGTATTAGTGAGTGTGTGTGTGTGTGTGTGTGTGTGTGTGTAAGAGAGAGAGAGAGAGAGAGAGAGAGAGAGAGAGAGCGCGCATATCTTTCTCTCTTCCGAAATAGTAACCACACATCATGGGATGGGAAACCTCTGCAGACGATGCAGGAGGAAAAGGATCTTGGAGTCACTATCAGAAGTGACCCGACACGTGAATCACAGTAAAAAAGGCATATAACAAAGCCAGCGCTATGATCGGGTTCATAGCGAGGAACTTCGAGTGTAAACGCCAGACGTGATGTTATCCTCGTATAATAACATAACAAGACCGCACCTCGAGTATGCAGAACAGTTCTGGTCTCCTAATTACAGAAAGGATGTTGATTTACTGGGAAGGATTCAACGACGTGCCACGAAGATGATTCCAACCTTAACCCTTTCCTTGTGCGAAGTGTGAACGTGACTATCCCCTCAGGCACAGTCGGGCAGCCCAATTGGGGGTCTCTTTTAACCTCTATATCTCAAAAACTATTCATCACAGCTATAAAAAAAAAAAAAAAAAACATTGGAAAGAAGAGGTCCAGATCTATAGGAGTCGGTTATGTATGCCTCTCTTGCGAACGTACATGCACGTTTAGGGAGTGTTGAATGTTAACACTTATGTCGGTGAGTGCGTGATGATCAGCCATATTGAGGGAACTGCAGACATTTTTTTCTTCAGATTCTGGCAAGGGAGCATTGCCAAGTGCAATATTTACAACTATTTGGTCAAAGAATCAGTCGGTGATAGGTGAAGCTATGCAAAAATGCCGCTATATTGGGCAAGAACATCCACCAGTCACTCATCTGCAGATTTGCCGCGCTGGGCTGATATGATTTTCCACCAAATTTAGTGAAGAATCCACTCAATTGGCAATCCTGTGTTGTGAGAATTAATGTTGCAACATTCTCATACGCGGGAGATTTGAGTGCGGGTGGAGGTCGCAGCGGGCGTTTAGCGCCACCAGCAAATACGCCTAACGCCTGCTGCAAGCGTTTAGCAATGAAAGGGATAAGGGCCCAACCGCAAGAGGAATGACTCAAGCAACTCAATCTCTTTACATTGGAGAAAAGACGCCTACGAGGGCATATGATTCAAGTCTT